>NC_141537.1:161224141-161371641 GCF_021556685.1 Rattus norvegicus | reverse complement strand
GCTCTGAATGGGTGAGGAACTGATTCTTTACCCCCTTGAAACAGTGTTTTTCTGTGCAGCTTTGGCTGTCTGAGGACTTGCTCGGTAAACCAGGCTGGCCTTAAACTCAGAGATCCACTGGCATCAAAGGCATGTGTCATCATGCCCGGTCTAAGAACTGATTCTTATATGTTTAAGCTGGACAAGAAAATCATCCCTGTGACTAAGGTACTCTGACACAATCTGGAAAAAGAGAGGAAGTCTGAGTAAAGGCCGTCTGGTCCATCTGGTTAGTAAGTACTAGTTCCGTGCTAGCTCATTACAGCAGCACTGACACATTTGAAGGGGCATCCCTTCAATGGCCTTATTTATAAATTCAAATCACGGAACAATTCCTGTAGTTTTATATAGTCCCTTATTGAGATTACCTCTCTGTAGGCTTATGCTTTTCAAAACCGACTTTAAAAGGGGTTCTTAAATGCTTCAACCCGTCTTCTAGCCCACGACCAAAGGAAGGGGAGAAAGATGGTTAACAGGACAAGGGGGTAGTTCTTTGGGGATGATTCCAATCTTCCTTGTCAGGGTATTAGCAGTTCAGTCCAAAACATCCAACAGGAATCAGTAGCGGGAGGCCAGTCCAATTGGCAAGCACCAGACATGAAGCAGTCGCAGAGGCTAGACCCAGAAGAAACTACGAGGCCTCACCGAATTGACACAAGTCTGTAGAAGTGGCAAGAAGCAGTTGGAATACCACAGAAAGTTCTGTGGTGAGTTTCTTTCTATGAGGTCATGACGAGTGAACATCAGTGAAGAACGGCAAAGTGCTGTAAGGCACATTAGTGCAAGTGTGTCACCAGCAAAGGCGAGTGAAGCGTCGCAAGGTGAACCCATGCAAGAGCCTCATTCACAGTCTGTTGGGTTCTCTTTCCAAACATCACATCACATGTCCTCTCAAGTGTCTGCCTCAGCAAAGCATCCTCTCACAGGACAGCTTCCAGAAAAACGTCACATGATACAACTACATCTCCAAAGAAACCAGAAATTCCCACTTCATCTCTCTTTCCAAACAAATGAAGCCGCAGATCTATTATTGACTAGAGGTATTTTCTGTTACAACTACACAGCCCCTGCAATTGCCGACTCTCCCATGAACCCATGCAGTGCCATCCATACCAGTCTCTAATGAGGGGGTGGCATTGGAACACTCCAGGCTCGTTCTTGAAAAATGTAGAATTAATGTATAATATTCTTTTTTTTTTATTATTTCTTTTTTTTGGAGCTGGGGACCAAACCCAGGGCCTTGTGCTTGCTAGGCAAGCGCTCTACCACTGAGCCAAATCCCCAACAATGTATAATATTCTTATAGGTAGTCCTTGCAGTCCCTCAGGAAGATTGGCGTCCTAATTCATTCTTATGTTATAGACAAAGAAGCTGGAGACCAGAATGATTAGACAACATGACCAAGTTCAACGGAAAGGATTGATTTCCTGGGATGATATCCTGGGATGATATCGTGGGGTTTAAGCCTAGGTGTTTTTGTTCTAAATTCCTCATGGCCCAGTGTTAGTTACTTTTCTATAATTATAATGACATACTATGACAAAAACCAACTTGACAGAGTTAAGGTTTATTTAGACCCACGGTTCAAAGATGCAGTCTTTCATGGCAGGGAGGGCATGGAGGCAGGAGGCAGCTGGTCCTGTGACCTTCACAGTGTGGGGGCAGAGGGCGATGAATGCTTACACTCAACTCACTTTCCCCTTTCTATTCAGCCCACAGTTAGAGTAGGTCCTCTTCCTCCCTCAGTCATCCCAATCTATACAGTTCCTCCCAGGCATGCGCAGAGGGTTGCCACTCGCATGATTCTTGTCACATTGGTAATGTCACCATCACATAGCTTCTACCACTATGCTGGACTCTATCTCTTAGGAAAGGGTCTGAGGGCTTTTGCTTGTTTGTTTGTTTTGTTTTTAGCAGAACCATGTGGGATTTGTTTTAAACCTGAATACAATTAGAGGCATTTACCCCCTCAAACCCAAATAGGGTGTGTGTGACAGACTTTTCCTGGGGAGACACAGCATACTCACATATCTTCTTATCCCCAAAAGGAGGTATGGGATAGATAGAAATAATAGTTACACCAATGTCCAATCTGGTGAGCCAATGAGTGTTTTATTGGGGTTACTAACAGGATTCTGTGTGAGTGGTCACTCATGAGGAGCAGAGAGGCTTCAAAAGCAGCCATGTCACCCAGAGTCCACCCCAATAAGGGCAATGATTTCTTAAATCTACAGCCCTGAAGCTCTCTGTGTAGCTTGCAGGCAGCTTCCCAGCACGGACACCCCTCTCTTCCTGCCCTGGGTTGGTTAGCTCTACCAACAGCAGATGTTGACTCTCTTATAAGCTGACATCAGGGGCCCTCAAGAACCTTCCACACTTCTAGTCTTCTCCATATGCGAGCTGTTGCTCACCTCAGGTTTCTCACCGGAGTGAGGGTCCCCACCCCCTTTCTCCCATTAGAACATGTTTTAATTTGGAGGCAGTGTTGAAATTCAGAAAAATAGGCCATACAACAGATAACTACTGGATTTTGTTCCTAGTCCTATGCCTGTGTGATTTGTTTAATCAAAGATCCAGATTCTTCCTTCCAGATTCCTTTACCAATCTCAATGTCAGTTATGGTAATTGTGCTGCCCTGTCTCTAAATAATGGCTCTAAATATAGCCATTCTTTCTTTTGACAATTCTACTTGAAGCATCTCTTTTTATTTTTAAATTTTAACTTTCAAATCTGCCTCCGTGGATACGTGTAACTTCTTTCCTTGCATCACGCAAAAGACAGAATCAAAGCTCGCTGCTTCAGTTCCCCACACTTGACTGTCACTGGATTGCCAGCCTAAGTGACGAATGAACATCCCTGGCATCAGTGAAGCACATCTTTCGATGTGTCTATGAGAGTGTTTCTGGATGAGACTAACTGAAGAAGACAGACTGACCCTAATGTGGATGCCACCATCTCATGTATTGGAGTCTCAGACCAAAAGGGCCACACCTTAGCTGAGCATTGAGCCTCGGCATTCTCCTTTCTTTGTTTCATGTTCTTTCCGGATGAGCAAACTCATGCTCCTGCCGCCACACCAAGAGCCGCTCCCACCACCATACTTTCTCTATCATGGGGACTGTATTCCCCAAACTGCGAGCCAAAACAAGTCCGTCCCCTTTGAGTTGTGTCTTCTCTGATATCAGATCACAATGCACCCACCATCTATAAGCAACTGTAGTTAGAAAATTTTCATATACCACTTACATCTATCAGAGACTAATTTAAGTGTTTCATATACTCCTCAGGACAGCCATGGGTGGCAGTACTGTCATAATCAATCAGAACTAGAAAAGGGAGAGAGAGAGAGAGAGAGAGAGAGAGAGAGAGAGAGAGAGAGAGAGAGAGAGAGATTTGTCTAAGGCCTCATAGGAAGGAAGCTGCAAAGCCAGCATTTAATTCTAAGCAATTAAGCAATCCTGGAGCTGGGACTAGGCTAATCCAAAGCCTAACCTCCTTCTCTCTTTCCCTATCACAATGGAGATGAGTTCATCTGTTAAGCATTTATTCAGTGCTGCTCTTTGCTGGTAAAGACCACACAGCCTCTGACTATAGCTCAGCCCGATGTGAGAGAAAGACATAGTTCACATGGTTCTACAAAGCTTTGCAAAATGACCTTGTGAGTAGACACTGAAGGATCAACTTGCCACGACAACGTGTACTGGGATGTTAAAGGTAAATAGGTCAGAGATATGGGTCTCACACTACAAGATCCTGTATGATGAGGTCCTATTGTCCTAGCCCTTCTGTAGCCACTCCTGTTGGGAACTCCTTGACCTAAGTCCGTCTAGACACAGGCGCCTTCAGTGGAAGAATAGAAGCCGGGGAATGCACAGCCCTTTGGATGACTGCTTTTCTCCATTTCTGAGGAGATGACTTATGAGGAGCTGAACCCTGCAGGATATCCTGGAGGCTTTCCTTAGTATCAGAACTCAGAGTCAAATCCTCTGTGGTCAGAGAATGTTCTTCAAAGGAAAGTCAACCACATGAGGCCTTCTATAAGCAATCACAGACCTCATATTAGGGCCAGAACCTTTGCTATCACATTTAGAGCAGGCTGAGGAGATAAAAGATCTCATGAAGTTGGGGACTCACTGGCCTATTTGGAAAGGCTTTGTGCCTGGTGTGTCTTCAATGGTAAAGTGGCAACAATCCTAGGGTCCCTGGTGCTGCCTTGAAGACTGCATGAATGTCACTACATACCCTTGTAGGGGAGTGTCACAAACTTAGGGTCTGCACTGTAAGCTTTTGATTTTGTTTTAATTTTTGAGAAACAGGGTCTCGTTATGTAACCTAAATTTGCCCCAAACTTGTAATAACTCTCCTATCTAAGCATCCCAACTTCTGAGATTACAAACCTGTGTCACCTCACCTGGCATACATACAAAGTGCTTAGCATGGGGTGCAGTGTGTTTATTAGGGAGGGAAAGGGAGGGACTTTTCTGTCATTCCTGAAGAACCTTGATGGGGGAGGTGTCCAAAGGAGGCCTCTGGATTCTTTCATCCCAGTCCATCTGCGTTCCCAGGAATTAGTGACTCAGAAAATGGACTAATTTCATTCAGTAAAGTTCTTCAAGGAAGAAAAATCACAGTCCAACCCTGGCACTGAGAGGAAGAAACAATGCCCAGAAACTTGAGCACTAGGTAGGCTGTGTCCTGATAGTCTCACTCCTCGGTTAATGGTTGGGAGCAGTGACTCCTGTTGTGTTTCTGACCTTCTTTAACTTCTGAGGAGGATGGCTCTTTCTGCATCATCCCTGGTAGGCAGGGGCCATGTGACTGGTTCTGTCCAGCAAGTTGGAAGCAGAAAGATATGTAGCATTTCTAAGCAAGCATATATAATCACCAAGGTAAGGCTCTTTAGAGCTCTCTCTCCCTTTGACATGATGACTTGGGACGCACAAGATAATGGCTGTGTCCCAGTTTGGTTGCTGTCACAGATACCATGACCATAAGCAACCTAGGGGAGGAAAGGGCTTATTTGGCTAACAGGTTACGGTCAGTCTGTCATTGTGGGAATCCAGAACAGTAACTCAAGGCAGGACCTGAGGCAGGAACCGTGGTTTGCTTGCTGTACATACTGGCTGGCCCTCTATGGTTCACTTAGACTCATGTCTTATACAGCCCAGGACCAGTGGCTCTGAGGTGGGCTGAAATCACGTGTGTCAATCATTCATCAAAAACATGTTGTACAGATGTGCCCACAGACCAGGCTGATGGAGACAACCCCCAGTTGATATTCCTCTTCCCAGAGGACTCTGGTTGTCAAGTTGTCAAAATTATATCAAGCTGCGTTCCTCCAATGTAGGTTATCTTTCATCTTCCTCAAAGGGCTCCTCTCCTCTGGGCAATGGTTCCCACCCACTGAACACTCGGATGTCCTCTCGCTGGTCTCCATGTTAGGGAAATTTAAATCTTAGTGTCAAGCTGCCAGGTAATAAGCAGGGCTTTCTTGTGTCACAGCTGTGATTTATGTAGGTCTCATGAACTTGGGGGGTAGTGTGTGTTTCCCCTTAGAGTGTGCACCAGCTCAGGGAGCTGTTAGTGAAGCGTGACGAAGGTGATACTTTTTATACCTCAGAAAGAACCCTGCTCATTGCAAAAGGGACCCCGAAGGAGTCGTGGTGAATACTATTTATAATACTAGCTTTCTGTCCGCTCTGTTGAGGTAAAAGGTTCACCAGTATCACCTGTGCTCATCACGAGGACGCATCTTGGGGAAACCTGTGGTGAGGTTGGGGGTGGGTATAAGGGTGTGGGAAACATTCTTTACTTTTCCTCTATGCTGTGTAAGTAGTCCTTGTCAGCTGAAGTGCCTTTCTCTACTGAGACTGGCCTGTGTTTATTTGTACACAATTCAGCTTCCCCACTCACGAGATCTCCCTTACCTGCCTCCAGTGATATTTCAACGGCATGCCCGTGCTGTGGGTACACATATGCAAATCTCATGTTCCCCCTGAGCCACAGGCTTAGCCTCTGAGCTTAAGCATCGTTGTTTGCTTTGTGCTACCTAGGGAAATGATGTCTTCCACAGAAGTGGGTCATAAATCACTGTTGAAAACATTCTAAAATCTAGACATAATCACATTGACATGATAGGCCTAGAAAACGTTGCCGGGAGAGTCTGCCAAAGGCTTAGTCACAGGAATATCCTGGACCTGACTCTGAGACCCTGCTGGCATAGGAGGCTGGCAACCTGAACAGGCTGAGGACCTTTTGGAAGCATGTTTCCTTACCTTAAAGGTGCTGATGAAAAATACCCAATCGGCTATGGCCCAATCGGCTATGGCTGTATCACAGTAGTGTAGCCCTCGCCTAGTGTGGAAATTCCACAGCCCAGCACTGCAACGATGAAAACCTAATTCATAGTCAACATGCTCACCCAAGCTCCTACCTTCATTCGGGGAAGCACTGTAGTGACTGCAGTAGAGGGTTGGTAACGACTCCGGCCTCAGGCAGAGATTTTCAACTACAGAGTTGCTGGCCATTTATATAAAGGACATCATGGTCAAAGCTCTTGAACAAAGGACAGAAAGGACTGAGTTTCATGTGTCTCATTTCTGACTGTTACAGAGGAGTTTGGGTAACAGCTCACTCCCTGAAGCTGGATATTTGACACTCAAACTCAAAGAATGCAGGTGAAGGATCCTGTTTGGAAACTCTAGTCTGATAACCTAGAGAAAGCCACCACGATGAGGGTGGACGGCAAGAAGCACCGTGTGTGTGTGTGTGTGTGTGTGTGTGTGTGTGTGTGTGTGTGTGTGTTTTCCAGGGCCTATATCTAGCTTCAGTTTTTCTTTGTATAAAATATGGAGACACAACCTTCCCAGTAAATAGAGATGATATGAGATTAAAACGTGTCCAAAAATCAAAATCGACAAGGGTTTCCAGATGCAGTGTAAATACTGCATGCCCTCATCCCTAAGGACGGCATCCCACCACTTTACAGGGAGGGCATTCTGGGCTTCAGTTCTCCCTCTGTGACTTCCTCGGGCAACTGTTTACCTTAGTGAGTTTAAGCTCCCCCTTCCCAAAGAATGTGGAGGGTCTTATCTCCGGGAGAGCTGGAGGATGCAGTGAAACAGTCTCTCTGTCTGAGGCCTTCACACACTGTCAGGAAGCTCTCTCCTCCTCCTTATTGCTCTGGTTGCTATGCAGCCACTCTGTGGTGTCTCCAGGGAGGGAGCTGAGGAGGCAGAGCCACTCAGGCAGTGAGGAGGCAGGTGTGGGGTAATGGTTCTCAAGAGGCAGCTGTCTTGGTGGTGATGCTCAGACATCAGCCGACGGGGGCAGGGGTGAGGAGGGAAGGTGGTGGTGGCAACCTTCATCTCTTTGCTGACGTGCAGTGTGAGTTTTCTGGCCACCCATTTCTGTTTTTGGAAGCTGTATCTTGGAGGACCAAAGTGTGATGGAGGAGGTGGGTCTCAGGGTAATTCCAGCTCCCCACCTCCTTCCTACAAGCGAAAGGGGACTTATTTATGGCATGAGGCCAAGGGCTGGGTGAAGACTAGACTAGAGATATGATTATTATTTATATCCTTAGAACCACTGGGGATAAAGAGTTCATACTTTATAGTGTAATTACCGAATGCCTAAGATGGCCTGTATATAAGGTATTGCTAGTAGACAGTGAGTCTAATGGCTATTGTTTGACATAACACTCCCTTTATCTAGCCAGTAGATACACATATTTTAAAATTGTAAGTCCTCCTTCTTGTGCCTTTCCTTGTCTCAGCAGAGAAGATGATTATGAATTATTAACTACCAAGTTACAGTTTCAATGAGAAACGTCCCCACAGGTTCATGTGTTTGAACACTTGGTCCCCAGCTGGCAATGCTGGTTTTGGGGGTTGTGACACTTCAGCGAGGTAGACCCTAGCTAGCAAAGTGGCTCAGAGCATGTGTCTGGAAGAGGATAGCAGGCTCCAGTGCTTGTTTAGCATTCTCTGTTCCTGGCCCAGCCTTCCGGTCACACACTTCCTCCACCCCGCCTCCTTCAATGATAGACAATCTCGTCTAAACTCTGAGCCACCGCACAGCCCTCTTTACACTGTCACCTGCTTTGTCACAGCAACCGAGAAGTTACTAATCCTTGACTCTGGGCTGTGCAGGGACTAGAATGACACTTCTCCTGCCAGCTGAGAATTTTAATGTCACTGAGCAAAGGAGAGGCATGGGACTTCTGGCCACTGAGGCAAAGCTAAGCTTCAGCTGAAGCCAGAGGCCTAGGAACTCTAAGCTACTTGACCAGAGATGACCTCTCAGACACTGGGGCCTAATAGGAGGCAAAGGAGTTAAAGGTGGAGTAGGTAGGAGGGACCCCTAAGTTCCAGAGACAAGTTGCCTTGACCCAGATGAACGGGGGCAGTGAGGAAATGGTTTGGGAAGAACACTGGGTTGGAAGTGGAGGGAGAGAAAAGGATAAAAGGATGCTGGCTGTTTCTTCTTTGCTGTGCCTGGCAGCAGAAATCCAGCTCATTGGACTATAGTTCCAGCCAAGCCTTGTCCTCTATGAGTGAATAGCTATGGGTGAGCCAACTTCTTATCAATGGTGGATTTCCTGGGTTCCCCGCATGTAAACGAAATGACTGCAAACTGGGTAAATGAACAGGAAGTGTAATTATATGACCATTTTTGTTCGAAACTCTCATGCCTGCAAGGTGTTGTGGTCTTTCTAGGAGGTGCTTCTGGGTCACCTGTCATCCAGGTATGGGCATGGAGTTGCGAGTCATGGTGACTTTTATTTAAGAGTGACCATTGTCCCCTTTTAGGATGCTGACCCCTCAACTAACTGACTTAGCCCTTTTTGGTTGTAATCCAGGGAGGAGAAGGTAAGTCATAAACTCACTGGAAGGATGGAGTTAGAAATACTCCAGCGGTTCTCACCATGCCCAACCTTTGGGCTTTGGAAGGCCTGGCCTCCATGTTTGCTTCTGGGTGTTGGACTGGAGGTGTCTTCTGCATCTCACAAAATGATGTGCAAGGAGGACATCAGCCTGTCCAAGTTGCTCGATGCTCTCTGATATTACAGAGCTGGCTAGGACTTAGATGTTTTTCAACTCAGGCCTCTATTTCATACATCAGAGTGTTAAGTAGCAGCATAAACTGAAGTTCCCCCAACCCCAAATCCATACTGCACTGAGGATTCCCCAAGATGATTAACTGATTAGATTATACAGAGATGGGATATTGCAATTGGAGAGCCAAAATGATCTTGGGCTATCTTTAGCCCCATTAATAACATGTACTGCTTGCTTCTATTCCTAACAAAGTCTTGACTATCAGATGTTGAAACCTTTGGGATATACTTGAATCATTTACTACCTCAAAAGCTGAGAACGTCATCAAAAAACATCTGTGGTAGCTTGAATAAGAATGGCTCCCGTAGACCCATGTGTTTGAATGACTGGCCCATAGGGAGTCACACTATTAGGAGGTGTGGCCTTCTTGGTGTAGGTGTGGTCTTGTTGGGGGAAGTATGTCACTGTGGTGGTGCCATACATGCTCAAGCCACACCCAGTGGGACAGTCCCCTTCTATGGCCTGCAGACCAAGATGTAGGACTCTGTAGAATGATGATGGTAATAATACCTCTAAGCTGTAAACCCCATCAACTAAATATTTTTCCTTTATAAGAATTGCCATGGTCATGATGCCTTTCACAGCAATAAAAATCTCAACTAAGACAACATCCACAAGCCATCACAGTTTTTCCTGTTTGTTGAAACCGGCCAACCTGAATGCATTTGGTAAATATCTTGATATGTGACCTTCTTTTGTTCTGTAACTATAAAAATTCATGTAACCACTTCCAGGGAGACTCGGGACCACCCAAGTCCACATTCTCCACCATATCCTTTCCATCTGGCTCAGAACAAGTTATACATTAATTCCTTTGGGATGACGGTTACGTTTTCTGTGTCTTCCATCAATATGACAGAGACTGAGCTGAAGGTGAATTCATCTCTGGGTTCAGAGTCTGGCTCCTATCTCTTTCCTTTGATTCTAGTCTTTGTTCTGCCTCATGTCATCTCGGTCTGCTCCTAGCCCAGTCATAACTTTGCGTGCCAGCCTGTTCTGATTGGCCCTAGGCTGCTCATTGGAGCAGAGAGAGAAAGGGCTGCAGAAAGACATGCTGTGCTTGCCTGAGGAGGCATCAGAGATAGGACATTGAGGCGTTCTGGCAGCAGTGACCCACTTAGAAAGCGGACTGTTGCCATCATGAATCTTATGATTGGGCAGGCAGGTACTGTGGGTTTCTACTGTCGGAGAATGCATGCTTAGCATGGGCCATCACCCAAATAGGGAGGGGAGGAAGAGGGAAGGAGAATTGGAGGGTGAAATGATGATGGAAAGAGAGAGAGAAGGCAGAGGAATTGGAGAAAGGTAAGAAATAGCAGGAGAAAGAAGGGGAAAAGGAGAGAGGATAGGGCAGAGACTGACCTGAGAGTGGCTGGATATGCAAGATACAGGGCCTGCGAGGGTCGCCCTGGCTTTCCTGAAAGGGTGACAGTAAGCTTTGGTAGTTCTACAGGATCATAAAACATCCTTGGGCCACATGGGAGCCGTCTGAAGATGCCCGTCCCTTCTTCCCTTCTCTCCAGGAGTCTAGGGACAGGAGGACAGAAGGAAAGCTGACTAGTGTCCAGCAGATGGCAGCAGTTCCCAGAGGGACTACTGTTGTGGGAGCATGCTTGATGGGGTTGTCTTTGGAGAGCCTTTTATGGTATTCACACACTCCCAGGTAGGAACCTTTGTGGACAGGGTCAGGGTTGGGGTGGGA
This sequence comes from Rattus norvegicus, assembly GCF_021556685.1. NCBI lineage: Eukaryota > Metazoa > Chordata > Mammalia > Rodentia > Muridae > Rattus > Rattus norvegicus. The sequence continues at coordinate 161,360,781 of NC_141537.1, read as the reverse complement.
CTCTGAGTCATCTTGCCTCATGTATGCACAGCACGTAGAGTATACTTCTGGGGACTTCATTTGCAGAATGAGAAAGGTGAGGCTCACAGAGGCTCTGAGTCCACTGAAGGATTATCACAACCACCTTTAAAAATGGGGTTGGCAGGCCACGGTGGTGCATGGCTATAATCCTAGCACTGGCGAGGATCAAAAGTTCTGGGTCAGCCTACCCTATCTCATAACATACCATAGTACACACACACACACACACACACACACACACACACACACACACACACCAAAAGCAACAGCAAAAGCAATAAACAAAAAGCAACCCAAAATGCTGTTGCTTTGCTTCTTCTACCTTGAGCCAAGATTACATGTGGAGCAGGTGAGCTGTATGCACACTCTATCCTCTGTCCACTGCAAATTCCAGTGAGCTCCAGCACTGGCTTCCTTAGAGGTGGGAAGGGACCAGGCAGGGGCAAGGATGGGTAGAATCATCAATGACCCAGTGATGAACTGGTTACTCAGTGCTATGAACTGGAGCAGGGCAGAGGAGGCAGAAGCAGAAGCTGGCGAGGTGACCTGCGTTTGCCCCAGGTGGTAATTCTTCAATACCCAAAATGCTTAAGGGCTTCTGGATAGGTTTCCTGATGTCGAAACAGTTCAAATGTGAATCCAATCTCCTTTCTAGTTTCTGAACTCAGGTGGCAACCTTACCATTCCAAAAGCAGTTCTGTTTCTTATTTGGAGAGAGTTTAAGAGAGCAACAGATGCCACACAAAGGGCTTAGTTGAGCCTAAAATACCCAGAGGACACATCACTCAGAAAATGCATGTTTTGCTGAGGGATAAAGGGCTTGCCGGGACTTCGGCCAATGTCAATAGTTGGAGCAAAAGATAATCAGAGTACATGAGTGGCAGAGGAATCTGAAATGGTAAAGGAGGGGTGTGGCTGGGATTCAAATTAGGTCACTCCTCAGGGCTGTGGTAGCTGATGGCGCTGCACACAGTGAGACACACATTTAGGATGTCTTACTTCAACACAGTGGGATCACTGTTTTTTGTCACACCGTTCCTTTAAAGCTCTTTCAGGCTAGCTACAAAAATACAACCCAATGCTGTATTGTTTGCCTGGACTTGTTTGTGTCCTTTCTAGAACACCCCATCTTCCTTATCCTCCTGCACAGTACTGAAAGATGGCTCTCCGAGTTATAGGCAAGCCAGGCCCTTCTTCAGACATGCCCACTGTCGATGTTAGTGTAGTGCAGTCTGTTTGCCTTGAGAAAATCTATTGACCTCCAATATGGAGCCAACCTAAACCATGGAGTTTATGCTACACACTCCTTAGAGGGAGTGCGTTTGTCATTACCTGGAGCAGACTAGATAACAAAGGAAGGGTAGAACAATGGAGATGTCTTGCCCCACTAGACTTTCAATCAGAGGACTGGAATTGTAGCCCTAGCTTAGCAGAGAACTAACTATAAGCTCTTTAACATTTCCATGTCTGTGTCATGTATGAAGAGGTGAAGTGGATGAACTGAAGATGTAGCTTCTACATCTACTAATGGTAGATTTATTATGCTCAAGGCCCCAGGTTTGATCCCCAGTACTATATACAACTAGATGCAGTGCTACACACTCATAATCCCAGGATCTGGAAGGCAGAGGCAGGAGGAAAGCTATCTTTAGATACCAAGTGAGTTTGAGGCCAGCTTGGACTACCTGAAAGCCTACTACTCCAGTTCTTCCACTCCCCACCCCCCACCAAAAAAATGATGGCAACTGTGAGTTTTGATCCCATGCTTTCTGGGAGCCTAATGAGTTCATGTTTGTTTAAGTGTAAGGTAAGCTATAAAGCAATGATTTTAAGAAGTGTCCAATGTCCTGAAGCTCTCCTTGAGAGCAGTAGGTGACACCTTCTCTCAGTGGCTGGACAAGTCTTGCCAAGAGCTTGATGTCTGGAGGATCTGCTAGAGCATGCCATGTGATTCCCTCATTGTCTTTGGTTATAAGGGTCCCAGCCAGAGGCCCAGCTCAGGGAGTTCTGGTGGACCAAGCTCTGCCACTCCCAACCAACCTGATAGGAGACACATAGTAGTAATAACATTAGGGGAATTCATTTGGTATGGCCACATTCACAAAGGACAACAGGACCTGCAACCTCAACCCCATGTTCCAGGAGCTCATAAGGACATTGAGTCCTCTCAGGGAAGGAGCGGAATTGAGGAACTTTTGAGTCTGCAGAGTCAAGCAATCATGGGCAGGATTTGGTCTGGTTGATTACTGTCCTGGGACTGTACATGCAGCTGCTTTGCCACAGCTTTGACTCTTATCTCAGGATGTCAATCAGTCAGATTTGTTGTTTCTGCCACATAACGGTGATTGCAGAAGAGACTCTTCAGAACAAGCCATTGAGCAAATCAAAGTCAATTATATCTGGGTCCTCCTTTAGGCATAGATCAGTGCCTAGGGACATCTATATGGTTATCCCGTGCTTGCCAATAGAACAGAGGGATCTGAGGGTCCCTCAGTGAATACAGACCTTTTGTTCCAGGTGGTGATAAAGACTTTCCCTTTAATATGGGAGTGGTCCTAAACTCCTTGGGTTAGGTTGGTCTGTAACAGGGCTCAATCTACTTTTGCCAGGAAGCCCTAAACCACACCTACCAGGAGTTTCTGGATTCCTGGTATGACCTGTATGACCCTGACCACCATTCATCTGAGTCTGGATGCTGTCAGAGAACTGTGGGTGAAGGTGAAGGCATTCCTGGGAAGGGTGGAGTGGGTGTTTTCACTAGTATTTGCAAGCCCAGAGTCCCCCATCCTTTGTGTTTTCCAAAGTGTGCACTTCATAAAGATGGAGACAGCAAGTGTTCAGTACAGACAAGTTGAGAAAATAAAATACAGTAAGTAAGCAAGGCCTGGCCTGGAGACATTCATAGCTTTGGTGGAGGATGGGATACAGGCTGAGGACCTCAACAGTGAAAATCTGTGACAGAAATGCTAAGCTTTCTTTCACCCCAACATGCTGCAGTCTTGGGTAGAGGGTTATAAATTCAGGCCTTACATTTGATTGACCTTTGTCTGTGCTGTAGAGTGGCAGAGGGGACCCAAGTTCAGTGTGTCAGCAGTCTGCTCTTCAGAACAATACGAAGACTGAATAAAAAGCCCACAGCGGTGTGAAGCCACAGCACCCCCAGATCCTGCTTGGTGTTGGTGGCTGTTTCTTCCTCAGGGTGGTGCCAAGAACCACATGGCTTTTAGTAGTCCCAGGGATTTCCCTGTAGGTATACGTTGGTTCTTCAGCTGTCATGGCCCTTAGTATGGTCCTCTAAACCCTCTGGATCTGTTTGTTCTTGTTGGGGACCTAAGACAAGTTGGAGGAAGCCCCCATGTGAATCCCTGCTAGTGATTTGATGAGTTGAACCTTGCATTGCAATCTAGATGCCAACACTAGAACTATTTATGTCCCAAGACCTTGGATACTCCTTTGGGAGCTAGGAAAGGCCTTCCCCGGGAGCCTTCCTATTTAGAAGGATTCCTTTAGGAAATAGTTTGTAGGGAGCAGGAATGCCAGGGTGACCATTTACTGGCAGCTTCCTTATGACCAAGTGCTCAGTTTATCTTTGCGGTTCTCAGCTCCTTCATCAGGGGTCAGGGCGGTTCTGTGCTCATTGCACAACCTAGTAAATACACGTACGTGTAGAAGACGAAGGAAGGACAGTCTCTGCAAAGTGGACACACAACCTGAGAGCAAGGGACGATTATAATTAGAAACCCAGACTTGGTGCTGGGAACAGAGCAGAAGGGTTGGTTCCTGGTGCCCTCCCTATCTGACACACTGTGCAGGCTCCAGACAGCCTGGGCCCCAGCCAAGCCTAGGACGCTGGCTTGAAATGACATCCCGAGGGGAATGTCATCCATCACAAGAAGGTAATGGCCCATGGAAAGATTTGTTTCCCTCCTTCTCCCCCAATCTTCCTTGGACTAGCCCTTGGGAAAGAATCTGACTTTCCCAAGAGAAGAAAGGCCAATTTTAGAACTGTGTTCTAAGCTGGTGCCAGTACAGGACATTCTGCATGGATCCCAGACTTAGGTATGCCTGAACATGTTTGGATTGACCCGAGACTACCCCGTGGTACCTCAGGTCTCACTGTCTGTCTCTTCTTACAGTGTCAGCCAACTGTTAGATTACTCTATAGAATCCCTTAGCTTCCTGAAGGGATGCAGCAGGCCCAGTGCTGGCTTTCCTGGATAACGAACTATAATTACCAGTAATAAAGGTGGGCATGGCCAGCTTAAGTGTCATAGCTGGGTTGGGACTATTGCTTACCTGGAGAGCCTTTGCCTAGCATGAGCAAGACCTTGGGTTTGCTCTCTAGCACCACATTAAAAAACCTTAAAATTTAGTGTTCATAGTTGCTATTTTTTCTTTTGCTACAAAAATATACACATAAGTACCGATTCATGCTCACATAGTTTCTTAAGATTTGACAGTCAAAGTAACCATATTACAATTACATGGGATATTGCTAAAATTTACAGACCTCAGGCTGTAGCTCTGACCCCTTGATTCAAGATCTGCTCTGTAAAAGGCTACAGGGTGGTTTTTATGCCTGTTAAAATTTGCAAAGTACTGCTTTAACTTGGCTCTTCTCAAGGAGGACAGCAATGGTGTAACAGCAGCAGCAGCATTGCCTGGGAATTAGAGATTCATAATTGGAAGCTGGGGATAGCATACACATATTTTGTATATATATACATATATATATACACATATATACATATATATCTATACATATATATGTACACACACACACACACGTGCGTGCGTGTGCGTGCGCGCGGAAAGCAGAGGACCTCAAATTATGTAAAAAAAAAACCAAACCTGGTCTAACTCTGTCACAAAAAAGTTGTGTGTGTGTGTGTGTGTGTGTGTGTGTGTGTGTGTGTGTGTGAGAGAGAGAGAGAGAGAGAGAGAGAGAGAGCAGAGAAAGGGAGTCTTGTTACAAGAATAGTAGGCTGGCTGCTGTCAGCCCACCCAGACCTGCATAGTGGGAGGCCTCAAAGACAGATTCACCAAATATGCTTCAAGAAATCTTCCACAAGGCTGGAGAGATGGCTCAGCAATCAAGAGCACTTGCTCTTCCAGGGATCCAGGTTCAATTCCTAGCACTCACATGGCATCTCACAACCGTCTCTAACGCCAATTCTAGGGGATCTGATCTCCTTTTATGGCACTGGGCATGTAGTGCCCAGACACATAAGCAGGCAAGACACACACAACCCCCCACCCCAACACACAAACTAAAGTAAAAACTGCATTGCAGATGGAATGCTGCTCACTAGCTTGAGAAGAGCTGGTGGATGCGGTGGGCGCTTGCATTGGAATATAATTGTAGGAGCAAAGGGAAGCACTGCAGGTCCGTCTGAGGCAGCTCCCAGTGCTCCACCTGAAGCGTGCAATGACTTGGATCTGGAATGTTTCCAAAAGGCTGGGAGCCTTTACTGAGACAAAGTGCAGCACTGAGCTGTGCCCTTCAAGGAGAGGCTGAGGTCGTAGCTCCTTCCTTTGCTTCCTGGCTTCTTGTCTGACATGGGCTCTCCATCCACATGCACCGCGATGCCACATGCCCAGAGAAACAGGGGCCACTGATCCTTAATCACTGGATCCTCTCACATCATGAGCCACCATCAATCTATCATCTTTAGAAGTTACTTCATCCGGGTACTTTGTCGGTGATGGGAAACCGATGTCTGTCTCCGCATCCCAAGAGCTGAACAGATGTGGAGGGAAGTCAGGCAGATCAGTGAGTTGATCCATGGGAGAGGAGCCTTCAGTCAGCCTGGAATCATTTCCCTGTAGGGCCTTGGCCTTCATGTTGAGGCTGAGCGGGTCTGAATCTGTGTAAGTGGCTGATTGTCCCTTCTCATGTTAGCGTGCTGTCTGTCCTCCTGTCCTCCTGTCCTTCCTAGTGCCTTAGTTTCAATCTCACATCTCAGAGGCCAGCCTGTGGCTCCAGAAAGCTAAGTTCTGCTAGCTCATCACTAAACTTTACATGGTCAGGTGCTGTTGCTAGAGACTCAACGAACTCACCTGTCAAATGGGAGGTGCTACTGAGAAGGCTGGGTCACCTCGGCTTTCTGACTTTCCTCCTATCATGGTTTGGGGCCAGCTTTGCTCTGATGATGAGATACCTCTCCAGGTGTCCTGCTGCTATGCCAGGGGCCTCACATTTTCTGACTGTCACTCATAGCATATGCCGGGGGAATAGAAGTGTTGCACTGTGAGCTGGTCCTTACCAGAACTGTTTAAATGTAAATCACTACAGATCAATATTGACTCCAGGAGCCCAGAACGAAGTCTAGATTTCTGTCTTCCTTCATCACTTGCTTTTGGGTATTTTTGCATACCAAACTCTTGTTCCAACATTGCCTTTTCCCATCCAGCACCCCAAGCAGAGAAAACTGCCTTGCCGTTCCCTGTGCTGGAGAGATGTACTACTCAGACTACTATAATAATAATAACATTTTAACTGGGACTATTGTCCTTTGTAAATGACGTACTGTATCAGTGTTGTTAGGGTTGGGGTCTGTTCTAGACTCGGCCATCAATCCTCAAAAGTCCAATTAAACACTCACCAAGCAGAGAAAGAAGACTTATTCAATGCAGCCATACTGGGAACAACAGCAACAACAACAACAAGAGAGGCCAATCAAACCCTCAAGTCCATTTATTAGGGTCCTTACATGAGGTTTACATTTTAATAGAGGGTGAGAGGTTTTCATAACTAGTTTGTTTTGAAGACATAAGCCTATTCAATACTTCTTTGAATACTTCTTTCTGAGGAACAAGGTTTCCTCTGTGGTGGGCACCAGGATTAAGAGTTTTACTTCCCCCACTTTGAGACTCCTGGAGAAGTTCCAATTTCATGGGGACCATTGTTTTAAGCACGTGAGAAGTGTGGAGAAAGCACAATGGCTCTCTTTAGAATGTCTTCACTCCTGCCTGGATGGTTTATAGTGATTTTCTATCTTTGCGTAGAAGACCCTGGTTTAGCACAGGCTATGGTGTAGAGTCTGTGTGTCCCGTTTGCTGTCTACCTGAGTGATGCTTCCAGACGGTAGGGCGAGCTATCAGTTACATCATTGCTTGTAACCTCCGTGGGTTTACCCCCTTCTTTCCTGTGAGTATAAATGCCCATTTAAGTTTTACAACTTGTATTTTTTTTTTATTAACTTGAGTATTTCTTATATACATTTCAAGTGTTATTCCCTTTCCCGGTTTCCGGGCAAACATCCCCCTCCCCCCTCCCTTTCCTTATGGGTGTTCCCCTCCCAACCCTCCCCCCATTGCCGCCCTCCCCCCAACAGTCTAGTTCACTGGGGGTTCAGTCTTAGCAGGACCCAGGGCTTCGCCTTCCACTGGTGCTCTTACTAGGATATTCATTGCTACCTATGAGGTCAGAGTCCAGGGTCAGTCCATGTATAGTCTTTAGGTAGTGGCTTAGTCCCTGGAAGCTCTGGTTGCTTGGCATTGTTGTACTTTTGGGGTCTCGAGCCCCTTCAAGCTCTTCCAGTTCTTTCTCTGATTCCTTCAACGGGGGCCTATTCTCAGTTCAGTGGTTTGCTGCTGGCATTCGCCTCTGTATTTGCTGTATTCTGGCTGTGCTATTATTTAGTGAGCGTTTCTGTATGCCATGGTAGATGGCATTACCTTAGCCTGCGCTATCCAGTAAACCCTGGGTGGTGCAGTTCCGAAGGTCCATTTTAGATGAGGAAGCCATTTATTGATTACAAGGAGAGATTGCTTCATTATCTCAGGCTCTTTGCTAGAGTTACACTGATGCTGAACGCAGAGCTAGAGATCCCAGACATCTTGTCTTCTCCCTGTACCCAGCTCAAGGGGGAGGGGAGGACCAAGCCACTGGGGGGTTGTATTTCTAAGAGGCTTCACCCTGAGGTTTTGGCGTCTCCCCTCACTCCCTCTTCCCAGTCCTGCATGGCCCAGGTTAGCTGGATCTGGTGTGAGTCTCTGTGTTTGCTGTTCCCTATGGGGCTCTTCAGAGGGAACCAGAGGTGACTAAGAAGACATAGCTGGTTGGTGACTTTCTTGGGGACAAATGGGTAGAAACAGCTCTTTTCCCATCTACAGCCACAGCTCTTGCTTACCCCAGATTCACTTCTCTGTGGTGTTAGAAGATAAATCCAGAAGCCATGTCTATGACTTAAAGAACTGAAAGGCACAAGCACTGAAAAGCAAAGCAGGGGATGAGATTATCCAGAGGAATTTTCCCTTTTTAGAGAGAATTGGAATGTGTTTGGCTATTTACAGAAAATGGAAGCCCTAGCCTTATTAATACTAAATTTCCTTTTAGGCTGCATGGGATGTGGCTGTTCTTTGAAAAGTGGAAAACTAACGCATAAATTGGGATTTTCGAGAACCAGAGGAAAAGGGTCAACATATCGGAGTTCTCATGGCTCGTAGAGGCTTACACAGATACTGTCCCAGATGAAGAAAAAAAAATCTTAATCTAAGCATTTTAAGGCTGTCCTAATACAGGAGTTATACTTTGAATAATTTGAGTGTGTTTTTCAGTGTCACAAAGATTACTAGGGAAAGCATAAAGTGGAGTAGCTAGTAAAAGACAGGAGCCTGAGAGGAAGGAGGTATGAGGTTCATTCTGAATGAATCCAGTTCATTCTCCAGGTGTGACATCAAGGACGCACAAGACCTGTTAAAATTAGCTAAATTAAGAATAGAAGCATAGGGTTGGGGATTTAGCTCAGTGGTAGAGCGCTTGCCTAGGAAGCGCAAGGCCCTGGGTTCGGTCCCCAGCTCCGAAAAAAAGAAAAGAAAAAAAAAAGAATAGAAGCACAAATATTTTGTTTTCTGCTCTGCCAGCCAAGAATAAAAACTCAGAAGCACGGAGGGCTCTTCTTCAACCACGGCTTTCCATAAAATTGCACATTTTAAAGATTGGGGACACTCAATTATTTGTACTACAATAAAAGCCATTTGTCATGTCTGATGGGTCAGAGATAATTATGTTGTGGTCAGTAAGATCTGGACAGAGCAATGTTTTGGCTTCTAGTCCTGGCAAATCCATCTTCTTAAGCAGGAGAAGGTCAGCAGAGATAAGCGGCCGGCCGTGTGACAGCTGGTGGGAGAGGAGCCAGAGAGGACACCCTCGTCCTCAGGGAGGCATCATGGGAGTAAACAGAGGAAGTCAGGGGCCTGCAAAGGGCAGCTGTGAGGCTTATTCCAGTCCCATCCTGGAAGTCAGTCTGGAGAGGAAGAACTTCCACATCTGGAAAAGGGAAAAGGTATCAGAAAAGAATGAGGCCACTGTACTTGCCTTTTGTCCGAGCCTCCCATGCTTAATAATTGGTCTCCTTGCATATTTGAAGGCCCTGTCCTATTTAGAGTTACTATCGCTGTGATGAAACGTTGCCATGACCAAGGCAACTCATAAAAGAAAACGTTTAACTGGGGCTGGCTTACAGTTTCAGAGGTTTAGTCCATTATCATCATGGCAGAGAGCACAGAGGCATGCATGGTGCTGGAGCAGTAGCTGAGATCTGTACCCTGGTTCACAGGACTAGAGGAAGAGATAGAGAGAGGGGGCCTGGCATGGGGTTTGAAACCCCAATACCCATCTCCCAGTGACACACTTCTTCTAATAAGACCACACCTCTATGAGCTTATGGGGGGGCATTCTTATTCAAACATTATGATAGAGTTCTCAATTTCTGTAACTTAAGGAATAGTCTAGAAAATAATGAAAGACAAAAGATAAGCCAGCCTACCTGCTCTGCACTCTATGCTGAGGGAATTCCTTAGAGAGCATTCATCTATGATGATGTCAGATGAGAGCTGAGAACCCTAGTTCTGTGCTATCAGGGTAGGGGAACTAATAAAAAAAAACGCAGAGAAGAAGTAGCTTCTGAAGTGACCCCAGAACTCATCACACCAGTAACTCCTCCCCTCCCCTCAGCTGCTGGCTTTGTGTAGCTTTGATTGTATTCAGTCCATTCGTACCAGAAGACCTCCTGTCTAACATTCTATGATCTGTTAGTGTGGCTTGCAGCTGTCTCTCCTGGGCAGTTCTCAACTTTCTGATTCCCTTCCTGATTCACATACACAGAAGCAGCTGCCTCTGCATTTTCTCTTTTTCTCAGGTGCTGAGGAACTTTCCAGGTCCACTGTGGAGTGTGTGGAGAGTACTCTGAATCATATGGCCTGTGGGGATGACTTGACCATACTTTTCTCCAAGCCTCCCAGACACATTGGCACAGACCTCTTCCTAACATCTCTTGTCTAAAGCCCATCCCTGCATGTGGTACCCAGCTCATCTATGTTGTTCCCGACAGTTCCAAGTGTATCCCATCATTCCCTTGTGCATGTTGACCTCTCCTCCTTTCTGCACACAGTGCCCACCTGTGTCTCTTTGTTCTGACATAGACTCTTCTCTCTTCCTGGAATGTACATCCTTTTCTTTCATTTTCAAAGCCTCCCTTGGTGACTTTCTGGACTGCTAATAGGTTTACCATTAGGAAAATGACACTCTTCACAATAGTCACAAATAATATAAAATACCTCGGTGTGACTCTAACCAAGCAAGTGAAAGATCTGTATGACAAGGACTTCAAGTCTCTGAAGAAAGAAATTGAAGATCTCAGAAGATGGAAAGATCTCCCATGCTCATGGATTGGCAGGATTGATCTAATAAAAATGGCAATTTTACCAAAAGCAATCTATAGATTCAATGCAATCCCCATCAAAATTCCAACTCAATTCTTCATAGAGTTAGAAAGAGCAATTTGTAAATTCGTTGGGAATAACAACAAGAACAAGAACAAGAACAAGAACAACAAAAAACCTATCCTCAAAAATAAAAGAACTTCTGGGAGAATCACCATCCCTGACCTCACGCTGTATTACAGAGGAATACTGATAAAAACTGTATGGTATTGGTACAGAGACAGGCAGATAGATCAATCAAATAGAATTGAAGACCCAGAAATGAACCCACACACCTATGGTCACTTGATCTTTGACAAAGGAGCTAAAACCATTCAATGAAAAAAAAAGAGCATTTTCAACAAATGGTGCTGGTTCAACTGGAGGTCAGCATGCAGAAGAATGAAAATTGATCCATTCTTATCACCCTGTACAAAGCCCAAGTCCAAGTGGATCAAGGACCTCCACACAGAACCAGATGCACTGAAACTAATAGAAGAAAAAGTGGGGAAGAGCCTCGAACACATGGACACTGGGGAAAATTTCCTGAACAAAACACCAATGGCTTATGCTCTAAGATCAAGAATCGACAAATGGGATCTCATAAAACTGCAAAGCTTCTGTAAGGCAAAGGACACTGTGGTTAGGACAAAACGGCAACCAACAGATTGGGAAAAGATCTTTACCAATCCTACAACAGATAGAGGCCTTATATCCAAAATATACAAAGAACTCAAGAAGTTAGACCGCAGGGAAACAAATAACCCTATTAAAAATGGGGTACAGAGCTAAACAAAGAATTCTCAACTGAGCAATATTGAATGGCTGAAAAACTCCTAAAGAAGTGTTCAACATCTTTAGTCATCAGGGAAATGCAACTCAAAACAACCCTGAGATTCTACCTCACACCAGTCAGAATGGCTAAGATCAAAAACTCAGGTGACAATCAATTTTTGGTGGAATTGCAAGATGGTACAACCACTGGGAATCAGTCTGGAGGATTCTCAGAAAATTGGACATAGTACTACCTGAGGACCCAGCTATACCACTCCTCGGCATATACCTAAAAGATGCTACAACATATAACAAGGACACATACTCTACTATGTTCATAGCAGTCTTGTTTATAATAGCCAGAAGCTGGAAAGAACCCAGATGCTCTTCAACAGAGGAATGGAAACAGAAAATGTGAAACATTTATACAGTGGAGTACTATTCAGCTATTAAAAACAATGACTTTATGAAATTCATAGGCAAATGAATGTATCATCCTGGGTGAGGTAACCCAATCACACACACAAAAAAAAGGAAAGAAAAAAACACATATGGCATGACCTCACTGATAAGTGGATTATCCCAAAAGCTCGGATTACCCAAGATACAATCCACAGAGCACATGATGCTCAAGAAGAAAGATGAGCAAAGTGCAGATGCTTCAGTCCTTCCTAGAAGAGGGAACAAAATACTCATAGGAGGAAATATGGAGACAAAGTTTGGAGCAGAGACTGAAGGAAAGGCCATCCAGAGACTGCCCCACTTGGGGATCCAGCCCATATATAGACACTAAACCCAGACAATATTGCTGATGCCAAGAAGTGCAAGCTGACAGGAGCCTGATATAGCTGTCTGCTGAGAGGCTATGCTAGAGCATAACAAATACAGAGGCAGATGCTCTCAGTCAACCATTGAATGGAGAACGGGGTCCCCAATGGAGGAGTTAGACAAAGAAATGAAGGAGCCGAAGAGGTTTGCAACTCCGTAAGAACAACAGTATCAACCAACCAGGGCCTAAACCACCATCCAAAGAATACACATGGAGAGACCTATGGCTCCAGGTGCATATGTAGCAGAGGATGACGTTGTTGGGCACCAATGGGAGAAGAAGCCCTTGGTCCTGCCAAGGCTCAACCTCCCAGTGTAGGGGAATATAAGGGCAGGGAGGTGGGAAGGGGTGGATAGGTGGGGGAACACCCTCATAGAAGCAGGGTGATGGGGGATGGGATAGGGGTTTTATCAAAACTGGGAAAGGGAATAACGTTTGAAATGTAAATAAAAAATATCCAATAAAAAAAGAATGTTAAGCTAAAAAGAAGGAGAAGGAGGAGGAGGAGAAGGAAGAGGAAGAGGAGGAGGAGAAGAAGAAGAAGAAAAAGAAGAAGAAGAAGATGATGATTAGAACACTGGGCATTCTTCTGTCACCTGCCTGTCTCCTCGTATCTTCTCTTAAGGTCCTGTAGGGGCCATGACTTGCCCACCTCTCATTTCAAGCCTCTACCCCCACCACATCCCCACTGAGCTCACACCAGGAGCTTCTGTAGCACAGTAGGTGAGATCAAGCTTAAGTAGAAATCTTAACCACGCCACATCTTTACAGAGTAGCCAGGGCAAGATTACTGCAGGGCATTCCAGTGTTGGCACTGAGCACCCACAGGAGGTGGTTCACAGCAGCATGTAGCTTCAGCTCCGGGGATCCAATGCCCTCTTCTGGTTTCTGTGTGAACTACACTCACATGCAACACAACACATAGATACACACACACACACACACACACACACACACACACACACACACACACTGCAGTCAACACAAAAATTCATGAAAATGAGTTATGTGCATAAAATAGGACCCAAATGATCTCATAGCATTTCAGGTAAGTCTGTGAGTTTAAGGTGGGCTGTGTGCATCTTTCTTTTTGGCCACAGGCTGGACACGCCTGAACGATAGTTTTCCTCAGCTGTAAAGATGAATGAGATGCTCACAAAGTGAATAAAACTGGAGATTATCGTGTTGAGTGGAGAAAGACTCAGGTAGGCAAGTGTTACTTGCTTTCCTTCCTTTGCGGATGCTGGGGAGGGCGGAGAAGACAAGGAACTGAAGTGGGGACTGGCAGGGCTACAGAAAGGAAAGTGGTGAGTGGCTGGGGAGGGGGTTCTAGAATACGTAATAACAGAGGGAGTGAGTGTGACCAAGCACTTCTCAAACATGCATGGTAACATCATGACGGAACCCCTTTGCACAGTTAATGCACATTGATAGAAAATCTGAACTGTGCTGGAGCATGGCCACAAGGATAACTTTCTGCAGAGATTGGCCATCTCCTGTCTCAAACAGGCTTTTGGCTTGCAGTCTGCTAAGAGGCTGCCTCATCCAAAGCCTCACATCTTAGAGGTTTCTCTGGCAAGTGAGTATCAAAGCCGGACTGTTCTTTATGTCTTGGTTCCACTCGTGACAAGGTACATGGTGCCCAGGCACTCTGTCTGTGCTCTGTCAGGGTAGACCTGTGTCCCACACTGAAGCCACAGGAAGGCTGGCTGGGCTGACACGCTGGGCCGAATCCCAAACACTTTCCTCAGGTTCCACCTGCTGGGGAAATGGTGTTCTGCAGCTATTTCTCTCACCAAGCTGTCTTCAGTGGAAAAAAAAAAAGAGATAGTTTATCATTTACTGTTTCGATGTAAAACATTTTTTGAGACAGATTTTCTCTTCTCTGCCTGTCTCTGGCACTTTGGAATTTGCTGTGTAGATGATGTTGGCCCCAGAGTTCCTCTTGCTTTGTAGCTAAGAGCTAGGCTTAGCAGCCTGTGGTGCAGTGTGGCAGTGGGTTCATCATGGGAGTCTACACATCTGATAACTGACTAGCTGGTGGGTCAGAGTCAAAAGATTGACAAATACGCTCTCGGGGCGGGGGAGGAACCCAGGAAACCCAGGTCACAGAAAATTGACCCAGAGGAAATTTGTTCAGTGTTGATCATTTACCTACTGAATTGCAACGCATGGTCCCTACTCTGCTTGTGTGTAGTCTCTGCTCTGTGTGGTCATGCATGGTCTCTCACTGTTCTGTGCATGGCCATTGCTCTGCTCTGTGTGTGCCAAGCCTGAACGTACTCATTTTTGCCACAAGTTCATGCTGCCACAGAACTGCCTTTACGATCCTGTTAACCACAGCAATGGGCGCAAAACTGAGACAATGATCAAAATGTTCCCAATTCCCCTTTCTCTCTGTTTATTTTCAAAGCATGCTGCTAGTTAAGCAAGTGGATCAGTGCCTTGGCATTGCTTTCCCAGTTGGTTAGATGGTCCGTGCACTGAGTAAAGTAAGGCATCGTCTCAAGGTGCCACCACTGAGTGGTGGTAGAGCCTTCAAGAGATAGGACTTTACAATCATTGGGCGCATGCCCTGGAAGTGTATTGTGAGACCTCAGGCCAATCACTACTTTGTCTTCACTTCCTGGCCATGCCACAGTGGTTTTGCTCCACCACATTTGCAAATCAGTCAGACCAAAGATTTTAAAAGCGGGAGCCCAAACCACCCTTTTTCTCTTCGTAAGTTGATTATGTCGGGTATTTTGTTACAGTAATGGAACACTGACTAGCATAGTAGGAAGATGGCACATCTTTGGCAGGCCTTATCTCTTAAAGGTGTTATCACTTAGCATGCGGACCAGAGAGCTGTTTCAAGTGCTAGAGCTGACAGCCAGGCCTAGAATACAGAATTCTTCCTGTCTTTTATCTGAGTTTTTCGGTCACAGTGGCTTTTTCTCTGGCTTCCTTTGTCTCCAGCTTCCCTTCCTTCATATGGTTCTTGCTGCAGTTACAGCAGCTACATTGGCACTGGTCTCCGGGGTCTGCAGAGCCTCCCTTTCTGTTTACCGAAAGTTAAGCTGAAGACAAAAATGTAACCAGACTTTAAACTGTGACTTTAAACATAAACCAAGCTATCCCTGGTTCGGCCAGGATAACCATTCCCTCTTGTACAATATCCTGGAATCTTGACAACATTGACAGACCAGTTGGACCCCTGTAGCTCCTGCCCTCCTCTGTTGCATGATTACTTCTCACGTGCCTAGTCTGAACTCCGTACATAGAGGAACACCAGTCTCCATTCACACGCCCTTTATTGCCACCCCCTGCTTCCCTTCTATCTGTTTAGCTTCATCCATCCTTTACCTCTTATAAATCCTGTTTGTCTCCCCCAGCTTCAGCCCCACCCCACCTCTGTCCCCTTCTTCTTGTCTGTGCCCTGGATCTAACTACTTAGGTTCCATTTCTACTAGGTTTCTGCTGCTTTTGCTATGAATTATTTGAGAAGGAAGCTCCCACCTCCCCTGCAGCTGAGGTGACCCTACAGTCTCCTTAGTACGGGTTCTATAAGTAGCACCCCTACCACCTATCCCCAAGCCACGGTATGGCCACAGCTACCTGCAGGTCAGAGCAGCCCACACCTCATCATACTCTGCCTCTGCAGGAGGCTCAGGGTCAGCCTGCCACTCCCAGGAACCAAACCACTGTACTTAGTCCATTCTGAAGACTTTCTTCAGCTGCTAGAACAATGGTTCTCAACCAGTGGGTCACTGACTGCTCTCGGTAGCAAATGACCCCTTTACAGGAGTTGCCTAAAACAATCAGAAATATCGTATTTTTATATCGTGATTTATAACAGTAGCAAAATTAAAGTTATGAAGTAGCAACAAAAATAATTTTATAGTTGGGCATCAGCACACGAGGAACTGTACTAAAGTGTAGGTAGCATCCTTACCCTGAAGCGAGCAACCTCTTCTAGAGGTGTTCTGCATCATTCCCGCCTCTAGGTGGCAGCAAGATCATCTCTACAGAGAGTGCCTGCCTGGTGACAGTAGTTTGTACAGTTAGCAACAGGAGTGGCAAGACCCAGACCTCCGTTGGAGTGCAGGATCCTTAGCATAGCATCTGTCATGTAGCATGAGGTCAGAATGCTTAATGAATGAATCAATTCACTCATTAGATGCTTTGTTCAAATGGTTGTGGTTTAACAGCATTGAGGTTTGGGGTTTCGGCTTAAGAGGGACCAGTTATCTTTATGAAGAGTCCATGGCATAGACTCCGGTCTCTGTGGTTTCCTCTGTGGAGTGGATGGACACACTAGCTCCGAGCATGAATGCACGGGTAGGCAGAAAGCCTGATCATAGCTGAGAGACGTTCTCCCAGGGCGGTAAGGAGGAAACCGAAATACTAAAAGTACAGTCCATGAAACTCAGAGACCCACACATCTCCGTTTCTGAGTGCTGGACTTAAAGGCATACACATCATCCCAGAACAATTTTTACTTGTCAATTATTTCTCAGTAAAATGTGTGTGTGTGGGGGGGGGAGGACAAAGCCACACACAGAGTTTCTGCAGACCGAGTTGACAGGAGAACATCTTTTTGACAAACACAGGTCTGAAGTACACACCCTCAAGCCCCTTCCTTGCTGAGCTCCGGCTCTGTCTGGCTTCTCGGTTACCATGGACACCTAACCTGATCTCTTGCTTTTCCTGCGGAGTCCTTGTTTCTGGCTCTGAGGCTCTGCATGTGGGGTGCATTGGTACAGTTGGCCTCTTCCCACTACTATATTGGGAATTAGAGGTCTGCTGCTGTGAATACAGTGACATTTGCCTTCACATCCTTATTCTGGAAAGAGACTCCTTTTCATGGACTATATTTTTAGTTGTGGCTACTGAGAGAGGCTAGCAGGAGGGCTGGAAAGGCTGAAGTCTTTTCCCCCTTGAGCCGCATGCCTGCAGGCTGTGCCCATGCGCATGCGCATGGGAATGCCGACATTGTCAACGATGTTGTTCACCATTGCTTCCTCAAGACCCGGAGAAACACACAGAAAGCTCAGTTTTCCTTTTTAACCACGGGAAGATTTATCTCCAAGACACTCACCGGGAGCTGTACTGAGGGAATGGTGGGGACATAATATCTACACCCCTTAACAATCAGTAGGCCAGGGAAAGAACCGGATCTTACACAAGCTTAAATCAAGGACACCTGCCCAGAGTTTTGCCCAAGGTGGAGGACTAGCCAGACCATCGGCCAGAGCTCTTTGTTAATGTACTCAGCCGCTTTTTTCTCCCAAAGAGTCAGTTGGGGACCAGGAGTGTCTAGGCACGGCAATCAGGATGATCCCCCTATACCTCTACCCTCCTTCAGGCGTCTGGGAAATCCAGATGGCCCTCTTAGGCGCTGACCTCCATCCGTGGAATCCGCCATGCAGCAAGTGACAGGGCAGAGCAGACCCAGTGTCTGTCCCGGCGCTCTTACCATCTGGACATCAGTGCAGGAGCCTTTAGATGCCCCACAGGGAGCATTCCTGAAAAGGTGCATAGTCCACGAAGGGGGCGCGTGGTAAGGTGACATCACATCTGTTTCCTTCCCCTGCAGCCACAGACACTGGACTTCCGAACTCACACTCGCATATAGTCTGCTATACTCTGTATGGCTAACCACTGGACCCTATGCCTGAAACAATTCGGAATGCTGCCTGGGAAAGGGGGAGGGAGGCATGATGTCTGCATGGTGAATGGCAGGTAGACATTAGCATTTCTCACGGTCCCTTGCTAACTGGCCTCTGAGAAAGGGGAAGGGTGCCAGCTGGGACCTAGTATCATGCAAGTCAGTTCCTGTCTGATGCTTCTCTGACTCAAAGCTCTGACAAGGCCTCTGGCCTCTCACCCACTAGCCTTCTGTGTGATTCAACTGAAGCTACAATTCCCCTGGCCAGGGGCAGAGGGCTGGTATATTGCAAAACTTCAGATGGCTTCCCAGGTTGGTCCTATAATATTGTAAGCCTGTAGTATTCTGGTTCTGGCTGGGGCAGTCTGGTCTCCCCTATTCAGAGAACTTAACTACCCCTAAACCCAAGGACGACCCACCCAATGGATTCCTGCCTTAGACAGCAGTGATAACAAGGTTCCATTCACTTCCTGTGCTACATAGTTTTATGTCAACTCGATGCAAACTCGAGTCGTAAGAGTGGAGGGAGCCTCAATTGAGAAAATGCCTCTAAAAGATCAGGCTGTAAAGCATTTTCTTAATCAGTGATCAATGCAGGAGGGCCCAGCCCATTGTAGGTAGTACCATCCTTGGGCTGGTGGTCTTGGGTTCTGTAAGGAAGCAGGTTGAGCAAGCCATGTGGGACAAGACAGTAAGCAGCATCCCTCCATGGCCTCTGTATCAGCTTCTGCTTTAAGATTCTTGCTCTGCTTGAGTTCCTGCCCTCAGTTCTCCTGATAATGATCTGGAGCTGTGAGTGAAATAAACTCTTCCCTCTCCAAGTCTCTTTGATCATGTTTCACCATGGCCATAGTAACGCCAACTAAGACACTGCCCCTGACACTTGGTGGTGTGTGTGTGTATGTGTGTGTTTGTGTGCGTGTGTGTGTGTGTGTGTGTGTGTGTGTGTGTGTTCACATGCACTGTGACAAGGGGGACAATGTGAAAGTCAAAGGACAACTTGCAGAGATGATGCCTTTTTTTCTACCATGTGGACCCCAACGATTGAACTTAGGTAATTAGGTTTGGCATCAAAAATCTTTACTCACTATGGTATCTTACCAGCATAGGCACACTCTGTATGTGTGTGTGTGTGTGTGTGTGTGTGTGTGTGTGTGAGAGAGAGAGAGAGAGAGAGAGAGAGAGAGAGAGAGAGAGAGAGAGAGAGAAAGATTGTGTGCACATGTCCACCATAGCGTTGTGTAGAGGTCAGAGGAAACATTTGGCAGTAAGTGCTCTCCTTTGACCGTGTGGGATTTAGGGACTGAACTCAGGCCATCAGGACTGACAGCAAGCCATATTGTTGGCTGCAACTTCCTTTTTGAGATAGTGTTTCTCACTGAACCTGGAGCTTACCCATTGGCTAGGCTGGGTGGCCAGTGAGCCCCATGGAAGGATCTGCCCATTCCACCTCCCCAGGGGTAGAATGGAAGGTTGTGCCTCTACACCAAGATTTTTGGATTGATTCTCAATATCAAACTCATTTTCTCATGGTTGTGTGCCCAGTACTTTACACACCGATCCAGCTCTCAACTGACCTGCTTTTGTGACCCGGAGTGTGTCCTAGGCAACACAACTATTCTTTGAGGCAATGGTATGTGCTAACTCGCACTGTGTTCAGTGCACTGTTGTGTTTCCATTCTGTGTGTGTGTGTGTGTGTGTGTATTGCACAAGTACTTGTAAGTGTATTTAAATAACACTGGTCATATAATATACAGACATATATTTTTAAATTTTAATTATTTTAGTTGCTTACAGAAAAGTTTCAAATATGATTGGGAGGGCTGGAACTTTCACCAATGACAACTAAGGACAGCAGACAGCTATGGTCTGTTTGTCAAATCTGAGCAGTGGGCATGGCTGGGCTGTTCTAAACTCACCACACAGACTGAAATCAGATCCCATGGTGGTTCTAGTGAGGGCCCTTTCCAGTTCCGAGGTCAAATGCCAGAGCCAAATTGCTTTTAATTATCACATCTCTGTCATCTCCTCCAGCCTCCTCTGGTTTCCCATGACCTTAGCAATTTTAAGGAGCACCGGTCAAGTACTTGTGGCTTGCCCCTCTATTTGATCCATTGCAGGTTTGCTCAGGATTAAGCTGAGGTTATAGGTTAATGGGAACAAGGCCACAGAGGGCACCTGGCCACTTAGGCTGTCATACTGGAGGCAGCACAGAAGACACGTACGTAAGTTACCATTTGGTTACCAGGTGCCTGCCAGCACCTTTGCTGTAGAGTAGCTGTTCCCACTTTCTTGAGGTTGTTCCCTGTAGATGCCACAGTCCAGCCTGCGCTCAGGTGGAGAGGAGCTAAATCCTGCCCGCCAGAGCCATGGGTGTCACCAACGTATAGACTATACTTCTGTGAGATGATTTGGCTGTTCACACTTACAATGCTAAGGGTTTGACCCTCGGCATTTCTTTCAGGCCAGTTCCTGTGTTCTCCTCATGACTTGGTATCTATCTTGGTGAGCCTTTTCTTACTTTTTAACCCTACAAAATGTTCTCGGTTCCTTTTGCATTTTCCTTGTCTACTTCCCCAGCAGCTTTGGGAAATTGTGTTTTAAAACAGATGTTTATTGCTACTAGAGGGCCACTGCTTCTTGGCTCTTCACCAGACAGAGCTAAGAGGGGTGTGTGTGTGTGTGTGTGTGTGTGTGTGTGTGTGTGTGCACGCGCTCATGTGTGTTTGTGTACAAACTTGGTTTTATGATTGCTTCTGAATCTATTCTATTCATCTGTGTAAATAACCATGACTTTCAAAATTGAACTAGAATCCCTAAGTTCCATTAATCTCTATTGCTTTTCTTGATGACCCAAGTTTAATCCCCAGAGCCCATATAAAGGGAAAAGGAGAGAACTGACTCCCACAAATTGTCTCTGACCTCCACATGCATGCTGTGGCATAAGACTCCCTCTCCTTTCAACTCAAATAAATAGATAAAAAGTCCTCCAAACTCAGTAAGATTTATTGTAAAGGCATTAACAGAGAAACAGAAGAATATGGGAGATAGTTCAAAGAAATTAAGAAAATGGTTTATTATATGAACAAGATACTTAGCAATGAGGTATAACTAGTAAAAATAAGAAAACAAATCTTGGAATTGGAGATCACTAGAATCCAAATTAAAAAAAATAAAAACTAAAACAAGACACTATTACATGGGGGGAGCTAAAAATAGGGTGTTTTAAAATATCTTAATTGACAAAAATTTTTGGAAAGCAGTATGAAGAAAGCCTCTAAATGGATAACAATAAATGGCATTTACAATAATACTCACTTACAACAAAAAAGAGAACTCTCCAAGTGAGCATATGGCACTGAAACTTAAAGAGCTAGAGAAGCAAGAACCAACAGAGACTGAGCTTAGTAAATGGAAAGAAGTAATTGACCACAGCACAGATAGAATAGACTAAAAACATACAGAAGGTCAATGAGGTGCAGAGTTAGCCCTTTAAAAAGATAGTAAAGTAAACCTTACCCAGCTTTAGCAGGACAAAAGAGAAGAGGGTCAAATTAACAAGAACAGAGACAAAAAAGGAGACATCACAACCAACGCCACAACACATGCCACAATACATGAAGAACCAGAGAGTATTTACAATAACTATATTCCAACAAATTAGGAAACCCAGTATAATAGATCAATCCATGAATATCATAAAACCTTCTGAAGTTGGTGTGAAACTATAGAAAACTTGAAGACACTATGACAGAGAAAAAAATTAATAAACCCTGAAAAGCACAGGTTAAAAAACCCACAACTAGACAACTGGGATTACACCATACTGAGATTTGTTGGTACAGGCCAGAGAACGACAAGCAGCCAACATAGGCACACAGAGCAGAAGATGAAAGCATACAGCACATAGAATGGGGGAAGCCATACCTCTGAGGAGCAGCTACTATTAGAGTATTCAAGGAGGAAAGAAATGAACAGAAAAGCACATCATCCATGTTTTCTCAGCGATCTGAATAATACCTCAGTATTACAAAGTGGGGAGCTTCTTCATATGATGGCTCTTCTTGGTTTTCGACTTGGCTACATCTGGAATGAACTAAAACCCAATTGATGGGTACACCGATGAGGGATTTTTTTCTTAATTAAATAATTCAAACAGGGAAGACCCTTTTGTTTTTAATCTGGATATTTTGAGGTGGGAAAATGTGCCTTTAATTTGGGCCACACCTCCTGCTGGCAGCCTATACAAAGGACATAGAAGACAGAAGCTTGCTTTTTGCCTGCCTGTTTTCATGCTTCCTGACAAATCCATTTCTTCACTAGCATTAGAGCCTACTTTGTGGGGACTCTAGTGTATAATGAAGATCAACTGAGACTTCCAATCCCATGGACTAAACAGCAACTGAATTCTTGGACCATCTGTTGGTAGGCAGTCATTGCTGGAGTTACCACAGCCTGTAAGCCATTCTAATAATATATATTCATATATGTATAAAATCTATTTGTCAATATATTATCTCTATCTGTATCTCTACCTATCTACCTATCTATCTATCTATCTATCTATCTATCTATCTATCTGTCTAATCTATCATCTCTAATATATTCGTTCTATAAGTTCCCCTTTTCTAGAGAACCCTGACTAATAGGCCTGGTTAATACCAACATCATTTGTCCACGGGCTATGACTAAAGCATGTGATCCTTTCAGTAATAGTCTTACCATCAAGTTCTGGTACTGTCACTAATAGCTGTGGCGGTATCCTATATAGTTCTGAATTTCCTAGAGACCCCTGACCAACAACTTGAGAAGGATACATTCCATATACCCAGCTGTAAACTCTGAACTACAATGACACCCAGTCTGTTAAGAATCACCTAAAGTGATAATCGTGGTATGAATGTTGTGAGGATAACCAACTGGTTGCTGATTGAATTTAAGGCCTGATCTGTAGGGGAAATACACACCTGGTACTATATATCTGGCTAAGATACCACAGCTGAGGAGTTCATGGAACCCAGGAATGAGCCTACTATGATTATTTTGGTAAATGGGCATAGTATAAATATTTTCTCTAAACTCATGTATCTACTCCTACAGATTGGAGCAGCTCCTGAACCTCATCAGAGAAGCATCTTTTTGATACAGATGGCACTTAATGCAGAAACTCACAACTTCTCGATGTCTGTGTCAGCCACAGATGAGACCTCTATACTACACTCCGTCACCCTGAGGTCCATCTTGGAAGAGGAGTCTGACAGATTGTCAATGATCTGACAAGAGCCAGTGGTCAGGTAGAACTAGAGGGAAATAGCATCTTCTGAACATATAGGACTACTCTGTTCATGAAGTCACAGCAGCTGAGGTTATCTGTATGAGACTTGCAAGATCAAACTGTCAACATTCTAGTATGGAGGAGGGGGCAGCTCATGAGCTTCTACCCCTAGATGAGGAACTATTAGTAATTAATGGTTTCCAGGGGAGGAAGTGTCTACTTTCTTGATGTTGTGGTTCTGTGATGAGTCAACCATGCTCTGGTAGATGACCCCACACCATGAATATTTAGGCAGAACGAACTGGTTTGTTCTAGGTGGTTGGAATAGTAATAAATAATAATAAAAACAACAACAATACACAAAGTTTGGAAGGGGTAGGTATCTGGGGGTAATTAGGGGAAGGAATGGGGATAAATACCAAAATTCATTGCATGCATGTTTGAAATCTCTAAGCATTGATAAAAAAAAAAATCTGAGATAATGGTGTAAATAGATATTTTTCAAAGGGCCAACTAGCACATGGATAATTCTTGACATTATTAGTCATCAGGGATATGTAAGTCAACAACATGGTAAGATGTCAAGTAATGCTGGTGATGGTGCAGGAAGTAGGAGGTTTTGAACATTGTTGGTGGGAACGTAATTTAGTACAATGTATGAGAAATCTGAGGGCTCCTCAAAACACTGAAAGTAAAGTCCCTATGTAATCTAGGTATCCCACTGGGCTCATATATCCAAAGGAGGTAAGATCACTATATCAAAGTGATAACTGAAAGTCCACGGTCACCATGATACCTTCCACACCAGCCAAGATGTTCAATCAGCCAAGAACTGCACAGATGGAAAGATGGACATTGAAAATGTGGCCTGTTAACTGGGCATGGTGGTACAAACTTATCAGCTCTAAGGAGACTGAGCTAGGAATATGATGTCTTGGAGGACAGCCTGGGTGACACAGCAAGTTCAACTACAGACTGAGCTACATAATGAGACCTTGTCTCACAATGAAGGACAGGCTGAGAATGAAGTTCAGTGGTAGAATGGTTTCCTAATGAGACCTTGTGATTGATACACAGTAATGTGGTAGAGAATGGATAAAATGGGTAACTTCAGTAACTGCATAAGTCTACAAAATAGGGATCAAATTCAGTCACCTGGACCCTATGAACAAGTGATACTAATGTGCCTGTAGTGTCTGACTTCCCAACGGTCACACAACAACACAGATATCTGTATTTGGACCAAGTCTTCCCCATGTTCTGCTCTATGATTTATGGTGATGCTTCTTATCCTAAAACAAGGGCCTGGATTCCTTTAAAGGTAACATTGCTCAGATATAAACTATTTGGACAGGAATAATGTGAGCTGGTTCCCACTATTTTACTCCTTGTATCTTGTAGCGGTGATAAAGTACCCTGACTAAAAGAGACCTGGGGTGTAAAGTTTACTTGGGTCTAAAGATTAGAAGTTTACAGTCCACCATGGCTAAGAAGGGATAGTGATAAAGAGTGGTGGGACCTGGCTGGTCACATTTTTTTCCACAGAGGAAGCAGGGGGTGGGGGAGGGGGAGAGAGAAAGACAGAGATAGAGACAGAGAGACAGAGAGATGGACAGAGACAGAGACAGAGAGACACACAGAGACACAAAGAGAGACAGACAGACAGACAGATAGACACACACACACACACAGAGAACAGGAATAGAGCAAGGTTGTAGAGTGGAAAAGAGTAGAAAAACCCACCCCTAGAAACACATTTCCTCCTGTGAAGCTTCACCTTCTCTTTAGACAGCATCACCACTGAGGACCAAGTACTCAAATACAGGGGTCTATGGGGAGCATTTTTTATCCAAACCACCACAGAGAGGAGAGTGGTTTAGTGTAACGTTGCACAATAGGGCTATAGTCTGTAGCTAATTATACATGTCAGAATGATTAGAGAAGAGTTGGAATGCTGCACTAAGGAGAAGTATTTTTAAGGGGATGCTAATTACCCTGATCTAATTATTATACATTGTAGCCATGTATCAACTTATATTCCTTCCACTTAAACACACACATATATTATTTGACAATTAATAATCAATAAACGTGTAAGAGTTTCATTTTGAGAAAGTGATCACACTGAATTAACCTGTGTGGAGAGAATACCTTGTATATTGTATGGATACATCATCTGTCAATTAAAAAACCTATGGCCTATAGGAAAAGGTTGAATAGAAGGTGGGACATATGGTAGGCAGAAAGAACTCTTGTACAGGGCAAGGAGCAAGAAGAGTTTCCAGGGAAGATGTGAGGAGACAGATGCATCATACCTGAGCAGAGGTAACCAGTCACATGGTCAAATATAGATTGATATAAGTGGGTTATGCAAAATTATTGGCTAGTCAGGGAATGAGCCTTGCTATATGGCCTAGGTATTTGTAAATATATTTTGTGTCCGTGTCATTATTCTGGAAGCTTTGGGCTAGGAAGAAAACAGCTCATTAAAACCTGCACTTAGATCAATAAACAAAACTTACCAAAATGCAGAAGACTGATGTCTTCCCATGACATAAAAGTCACATGTCTCTACAGAGGGAGGTGCTAATTGGACACCTTATGTTGCTGTGTGTAAGTTTTAGCTATTTCTGACTATGCTGATATATGCTGGGTGCTATATATCTCTCATTTGATTTTAAGCTTGCAAGAGTCATCCTTTATCCAAGGGGTTGGGTTCACTCATTTGCATATGTCTCCTCTCCTTAACCCAATCTTACACCTAGGGCTCCTTCCCAGAGTCCCGAGCACTTTTCTACAGTGTGATTTTAATTTTCACATTACAGTGTAAAGCGTAATTAGACATTTAGTTAACCCTTTGCCAGTTCCCTAGTCTCTGGATTTCCTGTTATAAGTAATACTTGTCATGATACTTTAGAAAGATTGATAGGAGAATGGTGAAGTAATATTAATATTTCAAAACAACTGAAGTCCTACTTGGAGTTCCATTCTGACCATTCATCCTCCAGCAGATGCAGAGGTGTTCATGGGGTGCTAAGGATTATGGAAAATGACATAAGAAGTTCTTCATGAAGAGCGCAGACCCTTCAGGGTGAGAATGTATACAGGCTGTTTTTAAATATTTCAAACACTATTTCAAAAAGAGAGACATTCTGTTAATGTATGTAACAGTCTGTTAAAAATCTGTAACAAGACCAAGTTCCAGAGAAACTCAGTCTAGATCAGTAACTAAGCCTGGATTAGACGCATGAATTCGATCCCAGACTCCAGGTTGCTCAAATAAGTCTGGTTGTGATGCGCCTTAGTTCTGGATAGAAGGTAGCAAGTATTTATCCATGTTTTCGTGAGATAAACATCCTCCATGAGATGATCTAACCCACAGATGGGCAGTCACAATCACGACACAAGTGCCCGGATTGCTCAGACGGTGTACACTCCTTTAGAACACCTCCGCACAAGTTCGATACTGTTGGTGATAACGTAGCTCCTTCCATCCCACTCAAGTTCGAGTGGTGCTTTGTCTCAAGTCTTGGAAATAGGTAACAGGCAGGTAGGGGGAGGCACGAAACGCTGATGGTCCTTAACAATTTCCTGGGCTCAAAGCTTTCCGTAGTGATGTGTGAAGCTAAGCTATCCATCCAGCTGTGCTACCCCGATTTGCTAAAGATGTGGAACTAAAACCCAAAAGCTAATCCCTCTATGGATCAACCTTAAAATGCGACAGATTTTTCAGAGATGATCGGGAAATCTTTTCTGAAAGGGGAGATGCCTGGATCAGATTCTTAAAGGAAGGAAAACAAAGCATACCTCGAAGGCTTAGTTGGGCGGAGAGGGTGCATGCTGGGAAGAAAGTGATGCTTTGTGGCATTTCCTGGATTCCTGATTCATACTTTCCTCCTGAGGTCAGGAGCATCCCTTTCTCCTCCAGCAGCTTGCTTCTGGCACTAAGAAATCTAAGATAAATGAGACAGTCTGTGAACGGAGCCTGAAACAGCTGGTCATTGCTGGACACAACTACAATGGCTGGTCAAATGGGGACATCTGGTTCACGTCCCCAGAGATTTAATAATGGCAGAAAGACCAATAAAGATAATCCAATCAACCACTGGGACCAAAGCTCCCAGGAGCACAAAGCTGGGCTGGGGAGATTGGGTTTCTTTTCCATGGGAGCCGAGGAAGAGAGGGACAGGTGAACCAGCTGTGGGCTTGAGCTTCTCAAGCCTGCAGCGTTGGTCTCTTTGACCATGAGGGGCAATCTCACAGGAAAGCTGTGGGAGGGGGTGTTCCTGGAAGAGTGTGGGAGATTTTTCACATTTATAATTTGGGGGCACACTCACGTCCGTCCTGATCCTCTATAAACTCAGGGCCATGAGAATTGTTAACCCATCATTTGATGGGTATTTACTCTACAGGACCTGGTGAAAGGACTCAGCGAGGGGTGGATTTGGGACAGGAAACAACTTCTATGCTAGTGTTGGTGCTTGTAAGAAAGTGCTGTTATCTTTGCGTATGAACTTTTACACCTGAAACATGATGACAAGAGTTTATATCTCCTAGAACTGTTAGGGACATGGTACAAAATCATGGGCAAGTTTAGCAGAAAAATATGATGTTCACATGATCATCTGTGAGACCAAGAGTCTGCTCTGTAACGACAGATGGCACAGAGAACAGAAACTCACTGAAGGTTCTAATGTCTTTGGTTTGGCTTCTGGTCTCTAATTCTTAGATTTATTTATTTATTTTTCTATAAAAAAAGATACAGGTAAACAGGTATGGCAGTTACCCATGTTAATCATCTTTCTGATACTATAATAAGATACATGTGATAATTAACTTACAAAGATGAAGGGTTTGCTGAAGTCTACGTTTTTGAAGATTCTCACCCAAGATCAGGTATAGGGCAAGGAAGAAGCAAGGGACCTGTGACTACTTTTGGGTTAAAATTCCCAGTGATTTAGCGAGAGCTCCCAATAGTTACTCCCTTCTAAAGGTTTCCTCTTCTGAACGGTGCTGTTCAGCAGACCAAACCTCTAAGTGGCCTAAATTTCTATTCCTTACAGAGGAACCACTGAGCAAAATGCTGATGAAAAGGGAGCAGGGATGAATGGGGTGAGATTAAAGCTGACACTAGCGAGGATGGGTTCAGACCTAGGACTGGAACCAGATAACCTCAAAAGTAGGAACTAAGTCCCCCATTTGTTCTCAGGTGGCACAAGCGACCTTCAGCTTCAACGGATTCTGCAACAAGGTATTAAGAATTGAGGCCAACGGTTCCCCTTCGTTTTCTCTGACCCTCTCTTCTCTCTGGACACCTCAACCATGGGAGTTCCCTGGCATTAAAGGAATAACTCCTGATTAAAATTGCCCAGGGGAGTTATGTAGGCACTTAAGTAAAATACTTTTAGTTTGATGTGTGTGCGGTGTGCTATGTGTGTGTTGTACTTGTATGCATGGTATGTTGGCGAGTTGTGGCATGTATGTGTGCTGTGTTGCATACACAATGTGTTATGTGGTGTGTGGTCTGTGTATATGAGTGTCTGTATGTGTGCATATGAGTTTGTATGAGTGTGCATGGTTTTATGTGTGGCTGTGTGTGTTTTGGTGTATAAGGGTGTGTGTATGAGTATGTGCATGTGTGTGTTGTGTGTTTGTATGCATGGTTGTTATTTGGACCTCGTGCTCTGGTCTTCAGAAGTATCCAGAGAATGTGGTTTTAGAGAGAGCTTAGTGCGAAATGGCCAAAAGGGCCCAGTCACAAGGGCCTCTTTGACTCCCAGGAGCGTGACAGGAGAATGACCCTTTCTTTCAGCTTGCTCTGTTAAGGGCATATTTGTCAGTGGGACCATGAGTCAGAGGACAGGGTCTTTCCTAAACTAAAAATAGAGCTGTAGAGACAAAGAAAGCAAGGGAGGGGCTGTGGTTTGACCTTTCCTGCTTGGGAACGTGTGTGGAGCTTGCGTGTGGCACGGGGTGAGTAAAAAAGGAGTATGCAGTGAGAGAAGCTCCCAAGGCTGCCTGCAGAGGCCGCATTCATGAGTGCCCAATAGCAGGGCTTGGGGGGAGGGCCTGAGAAGCATAAGCCACTGTGTCTTCCCCTTCCTCTTCACCAGCATAGTCACTGCTTCAAAACCGGGGGGAGCAGAGGGAGAGGGCTGCCACCTCTTCATCACAGTGCACACAGCCCCCCAAAATCCAGTCTTTGACTTCAGATTCCTAGAGGAAGCGTATGTTCTGTAGTATCCTAAACAGGAACATAGCCCAGAGCAGTGAGGAGACAGCACGTGAAAACTGAGCCATCAGGGAGTTGCAGAAAATGTGCCCTGTGTCAAGGAACACACCGGGGATGTAAGGCTACCATGTGATGAGAGTAGTGACGGAAGATGCCCTTTAATACATGTTCCAAGTGCCACCTTGCCAAATTTCCCCGTCACAGGTAGGTAGATGAGCGCCAGGGCCAAGCAGCCTTGATGGTAAAGTCTAAAGATTCTGGAGCTCGT
This sequence comes from Rattus norvegicus, assembly GCF_021556685.1. Lineage (NCBI taxonomy): Eukaryota > Metazoa > Chordata > Mammalia > Rodentia > Muridae > Rattus > Rattus norvegicus. Next base: position 161,331,024 of record NC_141537.1, on the reverse strand, counting down.
GGGCTTTACCTCTAGTTCAACAGGAAGCAAAAGCAAGTACTTTATGCATTTCCCAACAGAGATGCTCATCACAGTAACTTAAAAGTCTCTGGAAAACCGGCAACAGAGGCAGCAGAATAAAAGGAGAATGAAACATTGCCCCCGCTCTCTTTTCCATTCAGGAGGCTCCTGTTTTACACACAGGCACACACACGCACACACACGCACCTGCATCTTTCCTTGTGTCTGCCCTTCTCTGCTCACCTGGGAAACCAGGCCTGTTTGCCCCTCCTGTTTCACATCTCTGCACCAGGGCCCCTCCATCCATGAGGCACCCTATGGGGTTCTCTTCCCTCCTTCAACTCGCATACATGTGTCCTCTGAGTCTCTCAGTCTTATTACCTACAAGACGCCTGTTCTGTTGGCTACCATTATTTTGGGGGATCCCTTCTCCCGCTCACAGTGGGATGTATGAGGGATTTTTAAGCTTCCCAAGTCAAGCTAAATTCAAGGGAAACATCTTGCTCTTCCTGAAGCACAGCTCCCTTGTCAGTTAAGTTGAGGTGACTCATGGCGCCATGGGGTGGTTGGAAGGTGTGAATGAGTAAAAGTGCATGATAGTCTCGGTGTAATGGTCAGTGCGCAGGAACACTGTCTATTAGTATTGTCATTACTGAGAGTATTATTTGTTTGCATGTGTCTGCCCTCACCACACCGATAGATGAATTGGAAACCTGAAGATACAGATGTAATGACAAGACGACCTTCAGGAACAGCTTGCTACTGTCACCACGAAGTGGCACAATGACCTGCTCACATGATATATTTGTAGCCACCGTCCCCCAACCTCATCCTGTAAGGATAAGGACCGCAGTGCTGACCTGCTTGGCAGAATGTCTTGGGAAACTGCCCGTGAGTCAGAACACAAGCTCCCAAGGGGCTCTGAGACCATGTGTTTCATGACCTTCCTGGGGCCTTGTCAAGCCTCACACTCCATAAATCTGAATTTGATGAGGATGGGCAGCAATTGCAGATGCTCCCCTAGTGGGGCAGTGCCAGGAGCCCTGCCCGGAGGGTCTGTCAGCGCCTGTGAGGAAGTAATCGGAGGTGGACAGCTGAATCTATCTTGGTAAACAGATGAACTCAGTCAACACCCTGAGCAGCAGCCAGTACAGAAGAGGACTGGCCCAAGAAGCCCGCATGCCATGGGGCCGGCATGCCCTGGGATCCCTATACTCTGGGCCCTCCATGCTCTGGGGCTGACACTTTAGGCAGAAGGAAGAAAAGGAGTTCCTCCAATCCCCTCCTTTTATTGTGTGGAACCAAAGCCCAGAGAGATGCATCAGCTTTTCTGAATTAGACATCCAGAGTCCAAGAAGACTCAGGCCCAAGACTGAAGCCTCTCATATCTCTCTCTACTCACGGGTCAGAACACCAGAACAGGTCTAAGAGATCACAACCTAGGGTAGAATTGCCTGGAAGCCCCTGGGGGAAGAGGGGGCCATCCATGGTCATGCTGTGACCATTAGACCTGGGATTAAAAGTATATAGTATTTTAATTAATTATTTGAGAATTTTATATACTCACATGATGTATTTTGGTTATATTCACTCCTCTTTCTGCCCCCAACTTGTCTGAGAGGCACCTTATTCTCTGACCCCTTACAACTTCTCCTGCCCATTTGTGTGTGTGTGTGTGTGTGTGTGTGTGTGTGTGAGAGAGAGAGAGAGAGAGAGAGAGAGAGAGAGAGAGATTTGTACTTGTGCTAAATAATAAAAAATGCATCATTCCACTCTGTGCCAGGCACTGGTAGGCCACATGGTACCAGTTGGGTATTCTCGTCTTGTCCAACTCTCTGGTCCTGAACTATTGAAATCTCTCCACCTGACTCGCTATGCTCCCATGGCGGGTCTCTGGGCATCCAAATTCCATGACTGGCTGGAGTGCTCTGCCATTGTACCTTTCTCTGGGACTCAGTTGAGTCACTGCATAAAGGAAAATAACTCACAAACTTAGTTTAGAATCACCAGGTAATTCAATCTCTGGGCACAACTACTAATGTACGTCCTAATTAGTAAACTATACTAAAGTAAATCCTCCTGTGTCGGATCCTGGTGGATCCACCATCTAACTGGGGACCTCTAGTTTGTTATATCTTGTACCCTAAAATCTCACTCTCCAAAAGCCCTGATGCCTCCTTTTTTAGTATTTCCTGCTACATGTACTGCCCATAAACTCAGAGGTTATCCACTGCAGGAAGGATGTTCAACCTAGAAGGAACCACACCATTGTTATAGAAAACTAAGTCTCCTTCCTGGAGACATCGCCAACTGTCAGTAGCTCCTCAGCTGGGAGTGGGGACCCATGAGCCGCTCTCCTTTTTATGCTGGAGTCCTGACTAGTTTGACCTCGTGGGAGAAGCCACAGCAGCTGGAAGTTCATGACCGGAGTGGTCCCATTGTGCACATAGCCCATCGCTCCCGTCCTCCCTAACCTCTGGCTCTCACTTTCTTTCTGCAATCATCTCCGAGCCTTGTGGGAAGGAGTATCAATACAGATAAATGGGATTGTTTTCTGAAAACACAGAATCCCAGTTTCCAGTAGAACCACAAAGCATCCTCGTTGAATGAATCTTAACTGTGAGAATGTTCTGACCAAGTTGGAATGCCTCCAGGCGAGCACATGAGGCGTAGCACACTCACAGCCGTCCTATGGCTCTGAACTGTGCCTTGAGGGTGGGGAACAGTCAATGCCATTCCACACTGACTACAAAGGGAGGGAGGGTGAAGAATTGAACTTCATTCCGAGGCACTTGGAAGGTGCTCTATGGTGAGCACAGACAGACAGATCCTCAGGCAAAGAATATGTATGCACTATGTATGGTTCGCTGTCTCTTGGATCATTTTATGAAGCCTCTGGCTCCCTATCTGTACATCAGAATAATAATCTCTTTCTGGAAGGCGTTGAGACTAGGTGGGAGAAGGTGCTTCATGGAGCGTGGGAACAGTGTGAGGCATTCGCTCTCCACATGAAGGACCGTACATTTCAAGAGCCCCTGAATCTGATGCTGGGTGGATCCATCTCTCCCAGCATCACCTGTGGAGTGACGTTGTGCTTTGTACAAATCCGGCTGGTCTAGACAGTACCTGCATGTCCAGGTGGTTTCTGCCCTGTCTACTCTATACCAGAGTCTGCTTTGCAGACTCTTGGCTGCACCTTGCAGTGCTGATCCCCGCAAGGGGGAGATAGTGGTGCACGCCAGCAAATGAAAGATACACAGGGCTTTTATCCTGGCCCTCTCCTGCTAAGGCTTCTTCTTGTGTGCTCACTGAATCACTTTAGAAGGTGTCCATGGGGACCATGCCCCAACCCTCTTTTCTTTGTCCACCCATTCCCTCTACTCACCTTCCCAATATCCCCTATGATCCTTCTTCCTTTCTTCCTAACGTGAACATTTCTATCAACGTGGCACCTTTCCAGGGTCTCTGTGCTGCCTCTGCAGTCTTCTGTGGCTGGATGGGTGAATTTTCTTTTCCCTTCTAGTGGGAAACAACATTATTTACATGATAGGAGCTGACTGGTCCACAGAGACGTTCACACTAAGAACAGTGTGAAGAAAGGAGACAGCTGGCTGAAAAGAGAGAAGGGATTTGGGGAATTGAAATGCCTTATGATATTGGGCTCCGACGTGGAAAATTCACCGCTTTGCATTGCTGAAATGCCTTGGCATTAGAGCAGAAGGGGAATCAGCAATTCGCTAATGCCTGGCCCAAAGATTTGTAGGTTTTAGGAATGACGTCCACGATGCAGGGCCTCGATTACGTCTTCCTTGGTAGTCCGGGCCTATCTGCTGATCTCTCAGGCCATCGTCTTTAGAAGAGATGGATTCACTATTCAGAGAAAGACTTGTCTTTGATTATTCCCCCATCTTTTGGGAGCGAGGGTTGGCTTTTGTAAAGCAGTGGGCTCTATGGGGAAGCCGTCAGGACCTGCAGCCAGGAGACTGGCTTGCCAGCTACCTCTCTTACTTGCTGAGAACTTGTGAGGACAGCCACGGATCCCTCTGACCTTCCTATTTCTCTGCCAGGAAGGGACAGCTGAAGTCTGGTCATTTCTAGGGCCCAATTCCAAGCAGGGTTGTGACTATCACAGTTACTCAAGGACCCAGTGAGTGAGAGAGTTATGGCAGGAAAATTATAAAATTTGGAACTTTAGGCATTTTTTAAAAAAATTATTACTAAAACACCCTATTATTTCATAATTCCCAAGTTGCACTTTGTGACTCAGGTGCTCTCATAAACATTTGAATATCTTTACCCTTGCTACCTTTGCTGTCCGCTAGGTTCCCCCTCTGCTTCCCAGGGCAGTAGACCATCAGGATGAGGCCACCTCTAGGCTTCCTACTGTCTAGTTCACTTCAGTCCAGTGGAGTGCAGTCTATGCTGTAGGGACTTTTGAGTCTTGGCTTCTGATCTCTCCTCTGCTTGCTCCATTACTAGAACATTGCAAACACAAGGTGCTTCCTCCCAACCCTCGCTCCCGTGAACTTGGCCCATGTGAGGAGATGGAGCTCATGGTCACCTGAATCCTCTCAGCCTCCCCTCTGGCTCATTTTTTCAAAGGTCTTTTCCATAACATATTGGTCCTAGAAACCTTTGTTTTTCTTTCCTAAAGATATTTGAGAGGGATTCTCTCCTGCTTTCCATCCCTCCCTCCCTCCCTCCCTCCCTCCCTCCCTCCCTCCCTCCCTCCCTCCCTCCCTCCATCCCTCCCTCCCTCCCTCCCTCCCCCCCTCCCTCCCTCCCCCTCCCTCCCTCCCCCTCCCTCCCTCCCTCCCTTCCTCCCTCCCTCCCTCCTTCCTTCCTTTTCTCCCTTCCTCCCTAGTCGTCCTAATGGTTGGTTCAATAATGCCATCTGATTTTCTTGCACCACTTACCTGTTAATGTCCTTCCTGGCTACTGCTGTTTGTCACTTCTCCTTTTTAGATCTCACCTTAGGAAGGTCCCTGGAGAGTCCTCACGTGCCATTGGCATCTCTTACCCACTGTGTCTTCGTGTTCCGAAGATCTCACTAATTCATGTGTACGCTGAACTTCCTCTAAAGTGGCTGATCTGGGAATCTCTACTAGGTAAATACAAAACATACGGTATGTGTATGCATGCATGCATGCGTGCGCCTCCTGGGAAAGCAGTGGGGGCAATAGCATGGGGCCCAGTGCTGTGAAGACCAGAGCTCCATAAGGAGCAGTGACTGCCTCAAATGCCTCAGAAGAGTCCACTTCTGAATCTCAGTCGAGTTCCTGTCTGCCATGTAGTGAAGTCAGCTCAGAACCATGGAGAAGCTCTTTACCCGAGACAGTGTGAAAACATTAAATCCCTTAGCACCGGCCCCATTCCTTCAACTGTTTAATATGCTCAAAATCACACTTCAAACAAAACATTTTGTTATGTGTATTATTAATACAGGTTTTTTAAAAAAAATCCTATCACCTCATTCACTGAACATACATGACCAAATATACCCCATGACTAGCCATGCCTGCCAAGCATCATGATCAGTCAAGTGTTAGCCTGCCTAAACCCCTGGGTCTGATCTTACCCATTATAACAGGATTATAAGGTACTTGGCTCCCGACACTGCTATTGGAAGCAGATTTGTTCTCCCTCCACATAAGTCATTGCAAGGCTGCCGAGAGGCAGTGGGCTTCATTGCTTATCACTTGTTTCAAGAACTTTGACTGTGATCTGGGGATGATGTGATTTGTTTGAAGGAGAAATAAGCCTTTTCTCTAAGCTGGGGAACAAAGGCTAGGGCCCAGCCACCAGAAGCATGGCTTTATTTTCTTAAGGCACCCCCACAAATTTACACAATTCACCATCAATTCAGGAAGAAACAAGAAAGGGACTTCAGGAAAGCTCCCAGCTGTTGTGTACTCATTAAACATGAGGGGAGAGACGAGAATGGAGTGGGGCTGTCAGGAGAGGAAGAAAAGAAAGAAGGAAGAACAGAGACAAAGGAGAACAAGAAGAAAAGGAAGGAAAGGTAAAAGGGGACGAAGAAGGGGAGGAGGAGTGGTGAGAGGACAGAGGAGACAAGGAAGGGAAGGGGGGAAAGCTGACTCGGGCTGTAGATATGCTTGTGATGTCACTACAGTGTGAAACAGGCAGCTCTTTCTCATAGCTAGCCAGAGCCAGGGACATGAGAATTTTCTCCCAGGTCACAGATTCCTCAACCATGGTCTGGCTGGACTCTCTGGAGGCCTCGTTTACCTTCAGATGCCCCTGCAGTTCCACAGGGATTTATTTGAACTTTCGGGAGGATGCTGCAGGAGCTGATACCCCTCTTCCTCTCCCCTCTCTCTGTTCTTCCCTTTTCTTCCTTCCTTCTCCTCCTCTCTCTTTCCTTTTATGACACAGGCTAGGCTAGGTGGCCAGTAGCATCCAAGGATCCCCCAGTATCTGCTTCTTCACCCCTGGGATTGTAAGCATGGATTCTGGTTTTCAAGTCCTTTGGCAGCTCCTCCTGTCTCCCCAGCCACAGCTTTGGGTTTTGAGATTAATAATTTACTGTAATTCTCCAGTCCTTTATATCCTGTTAGATAGGTATTTGTAACTGAGGATTTAAAATGTTATGCACAGATTTCAATATGACTCAGCAGAAGCAGGGGCAGACTTTATCCACTTTTCATTGTCTTTAAGGTGTGATTCAGATTTTCACCAAAATGGGAGATAAACCTACACACACACACACACACACACACACACACACACACATACACTCACTCACACACACACACACACCGCTCTCTGATGCCTTTCTTGGGTCTTTTCTGCCAGCCCACCTGATCAATCCCAAGAACATATTAGTCAAGAACATTTCTCTAACACCAACCACTGGGCAGATGTTCAAGGTTCTCCTTGGATGTTTAGAAGAGCACCGGTTTCTTGCTCTGTTTCAGGGGAATGTCACAGTACACCTTTTAGGAAGGATGCTGAATGTGAAATCAAGCATACCAGGTCTGCCATCTGAAATGTTAAACATGCCCCAAGGGCTCGTATGCTGAGGGGATACTAGGAACCCCAGGAGCTGCCCTTTTTATCTCTTAGCTTCCTGGCCATCATGAGGTGACCACATCTTTGTTGTGTGCTCTTGCCATAGGGTACTTTGATGCCACAGGCCCAAAGAAACAGGACGTATTAGCACAGACTGAAGCTTTATAGTTATTTTGATGTATAGAACAAAATAACTATAATAATACTAATACTAATGATAATAACTATAATAATAATAAACATAATAATAATAAGTGCAAGATCCATTAGAATGATTCCCAACATCATCCTTGAGCCTCCACATGCACACACACCCATGTGCACACATATATGTAAACATACACACAACATACCTGCATGAAAAGTGGAAAAAGAAAAGAAACTTTAAAAACCTCATTGATTTACCTTGCGTTAACTCACAATCATCTCCACAGACACAGAGGAAGCAGTTCACAAAAGTTTACACCATTCGCAAAGAAAAAAAAAAAGATAAACATACCTTTTAACAACCCAGAAGTAGAGGAAAGCTCCTGTGGTCCCTCAGATGAGGTCGGTAGGAACTCCAGTAGACAGTTAACTTTCTAATAAAACATTATATACTTCCCTCCCCATAGGCAAGCACCCAAACACAGATGCTTGCTTTCACCACTTACACTCGTCTTTGCGTGAGACAAAGGAATCAGACACATGAACGTTAAACGAAAACAAGGTACACTCTTCAACATGAAAATCACACAGGCGCATGCGCACACAGTCCTAACGAGTTCACAGAAAACTAATAGAAATGGTATTTAAAGCAACTGAACATCTAAGATACAAGGTCCACCAATGCTTTTCAAAAAATTTCTTCTAAGCATTATCGAGGGCCTAGAAAAATAAGAAAATTAAAACATAATGTATAAAAACATACATATAAAATAATTAGAAACGAATCCAATGAAAAACTAGCAAAACGTCTGCCCCGTAAAGTAAATAATATTTCTGAAAGAAATTAAGGAAAATTTCAGCAAATGGAGAGTTAGCTATACAGGATTCATGGACAGGAAGATGAAGTATTAAGACGGTGTTGCTTTGGTTGTGTGAGAAGATCGGCTGGAGATATGGCTCTGAGGTTAAGAGCGTAGATAGCTCTTTTCAGAGGACCTGTTTTAGTTCCCAGCATCCACATGGTGGATCGCAACCATCTATAACTACAGCTTCTGGGAATCTAGCATCCTTTTCTGGCCTCCATGGGCACTGTACACAGGTAGTACACATACATACATAAAAGAAAATACGTTTTAAAAAGTGTCCCTAAGGCTGGGAATCTATCTGAGTGACAGAACACTTCCTTATCACATGCAAGGCTCTGTGTCTGATGTTCAGCACAAAGGAACAAAATACAGGGGAAGGATAGGAAGGAAAATAAATAAAAGAAGTTTATTCTGAAGTAGTTGACAAGCTTACACTCAAATGCCATGGAAAGCTCTTTTCCAGTACTATCTTATAACAAATCAAAGTTGGACAAGAAGTGTTACCAGATGTGAAGGCTTGCTATAAAGCCACAATTAAAACAAGGTGATGCTGACATTAGAATCCACTGGCCAATGATATGCAGGGTTCAGAAATAGACCTACATGTGCATGGCCACTGTTACTCTACTCTTTTGGGGGTGCGAATCACCAATTTAATGGAGGAAGGAAAATCTAAACAAACCATGCTAGAACCAGTTCCCATACAGGGACCACGAAGCAGTAAACACCACCTTATACATTACATAGACCATGGAGCAAATGTAAACATTCTAAGGTTTCTAGAGGACAATGAGAGGGAACATGATTATGGGCTGGAAACATTTACTCAAAATAGTAAGTCTAAAAAGAATCAGATGGACTGGGTTTCATAAAGTCAAAATTCTCTTCTCATCAGAAATACAACTAAGACAATTGAATGGCAGTAGTAGACCTGAGTTATGAAGGCAAATATAAATCCAAATGTTTTCTAGTTCTTGTTTGTCATGTATGGGTTTTTTTTTCTGGTTTTGGTGATTAAAAAAAAATTTCAAGCAAATGGCTGGAACTAGAAAAAGTTGTCCTGAGTGAGGTAACCCACACCCAGAAAGATAAACATGGTATTATTTGTTTATATCTGGATCTTAGCCATCAAATAAATGATAATGAAGCTACAATCCATAGATCCAGAGAGGTGTGGAATAGAGGAAGGGATGGCGTGAGGTAGTTGTGGGGTGCACATGGATCCCCTGTGAGGGGGAGATAGAATAGATTCTTATGGATGGACTGGAGAGTGGGAGAGGGGAGACAGGAGGGTGAGGGGGGAATGAGAAGGGGAGATGGGATGGAGGGAGAGAATGGGGGAGAAAACAAAGTTATTTCCATTTTTTATTAGATATATTTCTTTACTTACTTTTCAAATGTTTTTCCCTTTCCTTGTTTCCTGCCCATAAGACCCCATCCCCTCCCCCTCTCCAATAAGGGTATTCCCCCCATCCATCTACCTTACTGCCCCCCCCCATTCCCCTGCAATGGGGGTCCAACCTTGGCAGGACCAAGGGCTTCCCCTTCCACTGGTGCCCCAACAAGGCTATTCTCTGCTACATATGCAGTTGGAGCCCTGGGTCAGTCCATGTATAGTCTTTGGGTAGTGGTTTAGTCCCTGGAAGCTCTGGTTGCTTGGCATTGTTGTTCTTATGGGGTTGCAAGCTCCTTCAACTCTTTCAATCCTTCATCTAATTCCCCCATCAGTGCTTTGCTGCTAGCATTGTCCTCTACTCAAAGGATAAGCAGGCTGAGAAAGAAATTAGAGAAATGACACCCTTTACAATAGTCCCAAGTAATATAAAATATCTGGGTGTGACTTTAACCAAGCAAGTGAAAGATCTGTATGACAAGAACTTCAAGTCTCTGAAAAAAGAAATTGAAGATCTCAGACTATGGAAAGATCTCCCTATGCTCATGGATTGTCAGGATTAATATAGTAAAGATGGCCATTTTGCCAAAAGCAATCTACAGATTCAATGAAATCTCCATCAAAATTCCTACTCAGTTCTTTATAGAGATAGAAAGAGCAATTTGTAAATTCATTTGGAATACAAAAAACCCAGGATAGAGAAAACTATACTCAACAATAAAAGAACTTCTGGGGGGATCATCATCCCTGACTTCAAGCAGTATTACAGAGAAATAGTCATAAAACCTGAATGATATTGGTACGTAGATAGGTACGTACATCAGTGGAACAGAATCGAACACCCAGAAATGAACCCACATACCTATGGTCACTTGATCTTTGACAAAGGAGCTAAAACCATCCAGTGGAAGAAAGATAGCATTTTCAGCAAATGGTGCTGGTTCAACTGGAGGTCAACATGTAGAAGAATGCAAATGGGCCCATTCTTATCGCCCTGTACAAAGCTTAAGTCCAAGTGGATCAAGGACCTCCACATCAAACCAGATACACTCAAACTAATAGAAGAAAAAGTGAGGAAGAGACTCGAACACATGGGCACTGGGGAAAATTTCCATTCTTTTTAAGAACATTGAGAAGGAAGTCTCAGGCTAGAAAAATATTCTCAAGTCTTTTATTTTACAAAAGACATCATAGGAATGCATAGGAAATGATATAACTCAACACGAAAGACAATCTGACTTTTCAAAAATGGGAGCCAATGAAATGGTCATCAGGTTCTTACAACTAACCCTTTCTTGGGTCTTTTCTGCTAAGAGACAGAGAGAGAGTCTCTCTCTGTCTCTGTCTCTCTCTGTTTCTCTCTCTCTCTCTCTCCCTCTCTCTCTCACACACACACACACACACACACACACACACACACACACACACACACGGAAGAGGAGATCAGGGTTGCAAGTACACAGCAGGATAACAATCTGAAGACCAATAAATATACAACAGCTTACAAGCCAAGGGGAGAGATCAGACTGAAGCCATGAAGCCTCTAGACTCTTACATCTTGGACTCCCAACCCCAGAATTGTGAGCTGACAAAGTTTTCTTGTGTAAGTTATCCACCCTGTTGTTCTTTGTTACAGCATCTCTTGTTTAGCAAGAACTAAAGTGAAACTAAGTTAGCAGAGCCAAGTAAATGAAACTGAAATTTGAAGAAAGGTATCTTATAAGGAAAGACTAGATCTGAAAGGAACACCAAAGACATTTTCTGGGGGAAGTGTTCTATGGCTTACACACACACACACACACACACACACACACACACACACACACACACACACACATGTACATATTACATTGTCATCCATATCTAGATATGACTTTCTATAATTGTCAAAAAAATAATCCACTCAACTATACTTTACTATAGGTGCATTCTATTGTTTGTGAATTATGCCTGAATTTACACGCTTAAAGTGTTAGTGTTTTGAGAAGGCAATGGTACCAGACTGGACAGCATGGTTGTTTACATAGGATCTTGCACAATGCTTGGCACACAGGATGCTTTCAGCATCGCTCAGTCAGGACCAGCCTCTTGCTGCTTCCTTCGAAGTATTTACGTTCTTCAGTTCTCATGAACAATTTCAATGAGGCAAGCCAGACGCTTCATTCTAGTGTCCATGACTGTGCCTTGTATTGCCTCACATACCAAGCAGATATGCCTGCATCCCACCTCTTCTGGCCTGGTGCTCCCCTGCCAAGACTCTAGTTCCATCCATGAAAGAATTTCACACCTCCTCCTGGTGGGCAGCAACCCTTTACAGCTCTTAAGTGACTTTGGAAAGTGTTCCCAGGAGGGGCAGACAGTTAAGGTAACATCTGCTAGGCTTGCTCATAGTTGTTTTCTGGGGGATGGGGGTGGGAAAAAGCTCTCCTCCTCCTCCTCCTCCTCCTCCTCCTCCTCCTCCTCCTCCTCCTTCTCCTCCTCCTCTCCCCTAGGCTCATGGGGCTTCATCCTAGGTGCCTGAAGAAATGAAGTGATGTAACAACACTCCACGCTGAAAAGCCACCCACTGGGAGGCCTATTTGTCCTTTGCCTTATACCCTTAGGTTAGGTTTCAGCCCTAAAATTCTAAGAAAAATGGCCTTAATGTTCAGCGTCCAGTGTTCATTGTGAATTAGATTGAGACACACAGAAGGTTCGGCGACAGCAGCAAGACGATCATAGCAGCTTCTGTTCATGCTCAGATGCCTTTCTCTACCCAGGCTGTCCTCAAGTCACTGGAACTCAGCTTCATCCATATAGGTGAGAGGCTGAGACGGGAACAAAGGGGGCAAAGGTTTGACAGTACCTAGAAGTCTCAGTGAGGCACAAATTATGACACTACCACCAGTCTCAGAACACCTGCGCTCAAACACCTCCTCCACTTCAGGATCATCAACATGGATCTAAAGTCACCTTTCTGAGTGTCGCAAAAATTTGGTTTTCTTCACTTCTACAACCCCACTTCTGTAACCCAGCATGTACCCTCTGTTCTTATTACCCACTCCCCAATGCGAGCCTCAGCATCCCTGTGAAGGGGCTAGGGATGCTCTGAGGTTCAGTGATACCCATGCAGAGAGGGACATCACGGAAAGAATGACCAAGGTGATCAGGAAGGTCAAGTGGGTAACCAAACAGGGAATGAATCAGAGAGCATATGTGCTTGTCGGGAAAGAGGACTCTTGGCGACTTCTATAATAGATGGGAATGGCATAGAACTTGAGTGATTTCTGAGTTTTTAAATCATGGCATGTAGAGTTATGTGGTGTGATGGTCTTGAGCCTACGAAGACTACAGATGGTGAAGAAGCCTGAATGGATGAAGGTAGGTGTGAGGCAGGAGAGAAGGCAGTGGCTGTGGAGAGCTTACCTGCTGATGAGAGTGAGAGCAATTTAGATTGTGCAGACATATGTACATATGTGTACACACGTGTATTTAAAGCAACACTGCCTCAGCTTGGGTTAGTGAGATTCCTCGTGAGTTCTGGATCTGTGCTAATCTTCTTCAGCCCATTTCCAGGCTGAGGAGGAGATGGTGCAGAGGCTGAGCCACTAGGCCTGAGCTGATGTAGCCAAAGGATGACTCAACAAGGCTGAAACCCGGAAAGGTCACTCTCCAACTGTGGTGACCAGCTGTCCTCTGACTCCACGAACTGCCAACCAGGGCTTGACTCAAGGCAATCATGACTCATCTCAGACATTTCCTCTGCAGGTCTGACCCCATGCCAACCTACACCCGAGGGAGCCCTGCAACAGGACTTCAGGACGCAACACTTAGGACCCTGAACAGGCAGCGTGAGAAGTACAGTGATAGACACACAAACACACAGACACACAGAGACAGACACACAGACACATAGACACATACAGAGATGTACAAACATACACAGACATACATAGACACACAAACACACACAGGTACACATATAGACACACAGAGACAGACATACAGACATACAGACATACACAGACATACACAGAGACATACAAACATACAGAGGCATACATAGACACACAGGCACACATACACATACAGACACACAGAGACAGACATACAGACATATACACACATAGAGACATACAAACACACACATAGACACACAGAGACATACACAGACATACACAAACACACAGACATACACAGATACATATATAGACACACAGACATACAGAAACAGACATACACACATATAGACACAGAGACATACATAGACATACACAGACACAGAGACTCACAAGCACACACAGACATACATAAACACACAGAGACATACAGACATAGACATACATACACACACAGACACACACACACACATACACACACACAGAGAGAGAGAGAGAGAGAGAGAGAGAGAGAGAGAGAGAGAGAGAGTCTAGAAATGGACAGCTTTGGAGGTGATGTGTCTTTTTTTTTTTTTTTATTGACTTGAGTATTTCTTATATACATTTCGAGTGTTATTCCCTTTCCCGGTTTCCGGGCAAACATCCCCCTCCCCCCTCCCCTTCCTTATGGGTGTTCCCCTCCCAACCCTCCCCCCATTGCCGCCCTCCCCCCATAGACTAGTTCACTGGGGGTTCAGTCTTAGCAGGACCCAGGGCTTCCCCTTCCACTGGTGCTCTTACTAGGATATTCATTGCTACCTATGGGGTCAGAGTCCAGGGTCAGTCCATGTATAGTCTTTAGGTAGTGGCTTAGTCCCTGGAAGCTCTGGTTGCTTGGCATTGTTGTACTTTTGGGGTCTCGAGCCCCTTCAAGCTCTTCCAGTTCTTTCTCTGATTCCTTCAATAGGGGACCTATTCTCAGTTCAGTGGTTTGCTGCTGGCATTCGCCTCTATATTTGCTGTATTCTGGCTGTGTCTCTCAGGAGCGATCTACATCCCGCTCCTGTCGGTCTGCACTTCTTTGCTTCATCCATCTTGTCTAATTGGGTGGCTGTATATGTATGGGCCACATGTGGGGCAGGCTCTGAATGGGTGTTCCTTCAGTCTCTGTTTTAATCTTTGCCTCTCCCTTCCCTGCCAAGGGTATTCTTTTTCCTCATTTAAAGAAGGAGTGAAGCATTCACATTTTGATCATCCGTCTTGAGTTTCGTTTGTTCTAGGGATCTAGGGTAATTCAAGCATTTGGGCTAATAGCCACTTATCAATGAGTGCATACCATGTATGTCTTTCTGTGATTGGGTTAGCTCACTCAGGATGATATTTTCCAGTTCCAACCATTTGCCTACGAATTTCATAAAGTCGTTGTTTTTGATAGCTGAGTAATATTCCATTGTGTAGATGTACCACATTTTCTGTATCCATTCCTCTGTTGAAGGGCATCTGGGTTCTTTCCATTTTCTGGCTATTATAAATAAGGCTGCGATGAACATAGTGGAGCACGTGTCTCTTTTATATGTTGAGGCATCTTTTGGGTATATGCCCAAGAGAGGTATAGCTGGATCCTCAGGCAGTTCAATGTCCAATTTTCTGAGGAACCTCCACACTGATTTCCAGAATGGTTTTACCAGTCTGCAATCCCACCAACAATGGAGGAGTGTTCCTCTTTCTCCACATCCTCGCCAGCATCTGCTGTCACCTGAGTTTTTGATCTTAGCCAATCGCACTGGTGTGAGGTGAAATCTCAGGGTTGTTTTGATTTGCATTTCCCTTATGACTAAAGATGTTGAACATTTCTTTAGGTGTTTCTCCGCCATTCGGCATTCCTCAGCTGTGAATTCTTTGTTTAGCTCTGAACCCCATTTTTTAATAGGGTTATTTGTTTCCCTGCGGTCTAACTTCTTGAGTTCTTTGTATATTTTGGAAATAAGGCCTCTATCTGTTGTAGGATTGGTAAAGATCTTTTCCCAATCTGTTGGTTGCCGTTTTGTCCTAACCACAGTGTCCTTTGCCTTACAGAAGCTTTGCAGTTTTATGAGATCCCATTTGTCGATTCTTGATCTTAGAGCATAAGCCATTGGTGTTTTGTTCAGGAAATTTTTTCCAGTGCCCATGTGTTCCAGATGCTTCCCTAGTTTTTCTTCTATTAGTTTGAGTGTGTCTGGTTTGATGTGGAGGTCCTTGATCCACTTGGACTTAAGCTTTGTACAGGGTGATAAGCATGGATCGATCTGCATTCTTCTACATGTTGCCCTCCAGTTGAACCAGCACCATTTGCTGAAAATGCTATCTTTTTTCCATTGGATGGTTTTGGCTCCTTTGTCAAAAATCAAGTGACCATAGGTGTGTGGGTTCATTTCTGGGTCTTCAATTCTATTCCATTGGTCTATCTGTCTGTCTCTGTACCAATACCATGCAGTTTTTATCACTATTGCTCTGTAATACTGCTTGAGTTCAGGGATAGTGATTCCCCCTGAAGTCCTTTTATTGTTGAGGATAGCTTTAGCTATCCTGGGTTTTTTGTTATTCCAGATGAATTTGCAAATTGTTCTGTCTAACTCTTTGAAGAATTGGATTGGTATTTTGATGGGGATTGCATTGAATCTGTAGATTGCTTTTGGTAAAATGGCCATTTTTACCATATTAATCCTGCCAATCCATGAGCATGGGAGATCTTTCCATCTTCTGAGGTCTTCTTCAATTTCTTTCCTCAGTGTCTTGAAGTTCTTATTGTACAGATCTTTTACTTGCTTGGTTAAAGTCACACCGAGGTAGTTTATATTATTTGGGTCTATTATGAAGGGTGTCGTTTCCCTAATTTCTTTCTCGGCTTCTTTCTCTTTTGTATAGAGGAAGGCAACTGATTTATTTGAGTTAATTTTATACCCAGCCACTTTGCTGAAGTTGTTTATCAGCTTTAGTAGTTCTCTGGTGGAACTTTTGGGATCACTTAAATATACTATCATGTCATCTGCAAATAGTGATATTTTGACCTCTTCTTTTCCGATCTGTATCCCTTTGATCTCCTTTTGTTGTCTGATTGCTCTGGCTAGAACTTCAAGAACTATATTGAATAAGTAGGGAGAGAGTGGGCAGCCTTGTCTAGTCCCTGATTTTAGTGGGATTGCTTCAAGTTTCTCTCCATTTAGTTTAATGTTAGCAACTGGTTTGCTGTATATGGCTTTTACTATGTTTAGGTATGGGCCTTGAATTCCTATTCTTTCCAGGACTTTTATCATGAAGGGGTGTTGAATTTTGTCAAATGCTTTCTCAGCATCTAATGAAATGATCATGTGGTTCTGTTCTTTCAGTTTGTTTATATAATGGATCACGTTGATGGTTTTCCGTATATTAAACCATCCCTGCATGCCTGGGATGAAGCCTACTTGATCATGGTGGATGATTGTTTTGATGTGCTCTTGAATTCGGTTTGCCAGAATTTTATTGAGTATTTTTGCGTCGATATTCATAAGGGAAATTGGTCTGAAGTTCTCTTTCTTTGTTGTGTCTTTGTGTGGTTTAGGTATAAGAGTAATTGTGGCTTCGTAGAAGGAATTCGGTAGGGCTCCATCTGTTTCAATTTTGTGGAATAGTTTGGATAATATTGGTATGAGGTCTTCTATGAAGGTTTGATAGAATTCTGCACTAAACCCGTCTGGACCTGGGCTCTTTTTGGTTGGGAGACCTTTAATGCCTGCTTCTATTTCCTTAGGAGTTATGGGGTTGTTTAACTGGTTTATCTGTTCCTGATTTAACTTCGATACCTGGTATCTGTCTAGGAAATTGTCCATTTCCTGAAGATTTTCAAATTTTGTTGAATATAGGTTTTTATAGTAAGATCTGATGATTTTTTGAATTTCCTCCGAATCTGTAGTTATGTCTCCCTTTTCATTTCTGATTTTGTTAATTTGGACACACTCTCTGTGTCCTCTCGTTAGTCTGGCTAAGGGTTTATCTATCTTGTTGATTTTCTCAAAGAACCAACTTTTGGTTCTGTTGATTCTTTCTATGGTCCTTTTTGTTTCTACTTGGTTGATTTCAGCTCTGAGTTTGATTATTTCCTGCCTTCTACTCCTCCTGGGTGTATTTGCTTCTTTTTGTTCTAGAGCTTTTAGGTGTGCTGTCAAGCTGCTGACATATGCTCTTTCCTGTTTCTTTCTGCAGGCACTCAGCGCTATGAGTTTTCCTCTTAGCACAGCTTTCATTGTGTCCCATAAGTTTGAGTATGTTGTATCTTCATTTTCATTAAATTCTAAAAAGTTTTTAATTTCTTTCTTTATTTCTTCCTTGACCAGGTTATCATTGAGTAGAGCATTGTTCAATTTCCACGTATATGTGGGCATTCTTCCCTTATTGTTATTGAAGACCAGTTTTAGGCCGTGGTGGTCCGATAGCACGCATGGGATTATTTCTATCTTTCTGTACCTGTTGAGGCCCGTTTTTTGACCAATTATATGGTCAATTTTGGAGAAAGTACCATGAGGAGCTGAGAAGAAGGTATATCCTTTTGCTTTAGGATAGAATGTTCTATAAATATCCGTTAAGTCCATTTGGCTCATGACTTCTCTTAGTCTGTCTACATCACTGTTTAATTTCTGTTTCCATGATCTGTCCATTGATGAGAGTGGGGTGTTGAAATCTCCCACTATTATTGTGTGAGGTGCAATGTGTGTTTTGAGCTTTAGTAAGGTTTCTTTTACGTATGTAGGTGCCCTTGTATTTGGGGCATAGATATTTAGGATTGAGAGTTCATCTTGGTTGATTTTTCCTTTGATGAATATGAAGTGTCCTTCCTTATCTTTTTTGATGACTTTTAGTTGGAAATTGATTTTATTTGATATTAGAATGGCTACTCCAGCTTGCTTCTTCTGACCATTTGCTTGGAAAGTTGTTTTCCAGCCTTTCACTCTGAGGTAGTGTCTGTCTTTGTCTCTGAGGTGTGTTTCCTGTAGGCAGCAGAATGCAGGGTCCTCGTTGCGTATCCAGTTTGTTAATCTATGTCTTTTTATTGGGGAGTTGAGGCCATTGATATTGAGAGATATTAAGGAATAGTGATTATTGCTTCCCGTTATATTCATATTTGATGTGAGGTTATGTTTGTGTGCTTTCATTCTCTTTGTTTTGTTGCCAAGACGATTAGTTTCTTGCTTCTTCTAGGGTATAGCTTGCCTCCTTATGTTGGGCTTTACCATTTATTATCCTTTGTAGTGCTGGATTTGTAGAAAGATATTGTGTAAATTTGGTTTTGTCATGGAATATCTTGGTTTCTCCATCAATGTTAATTGAGAGTTTTGCTGGATACAGTAATCTGGGCTGGCATTTGTGTTCTCTTAGGGTCTGTATAACATCAGTCCAGGATCTTCTGGCCTTCATAGTTTCTGGCGAGAAGTCTGGTGTGATTCTGATAGGTCTCCCTTTATATGTTACTTGACCTTTTTCCCTTACTGCTTTTAATATTCTTTCTTTATTTTGTGCGTTTGGTGTTTTGACAATTATGTGACGGGAGGTGTTTCTTTTCTGGTCCAATCTATTTGGAGTTCTGTAGGCTTCCTGTATGTCTATGGGTATCTCTTTTTTTAGGTTAGGGAAGTTTTCTTCTATGATTTTGTTGAAGATATTTACTGGTCCTTTGAGCTGGGAGTCTTCACTCTCTTCTATACCTATTATCCTTAGGTTTGATCTTCTCATTGAGTCCTGGATTTCCTGTATGTTTTGGACAGTAGCTTTTTCCGCTTTACATTATCTTTGACAGTTGAGTCAATGATTTCTATGGAATCTTCTGCTCCTGAGATTCTCTCTTCCATCTCTTGTATTCTGTTGGTGAAGCTTGTATCTACAGCTCCTTGTCTCTTCTTTTGGTTTTCTATATCCAGGGTTGTTTCCATGTGTTCTTTCTTGATTGCTTCTATTTCCATTTTTAATTCCTTCAACTGTTTGATTGTGTTTTCCTGGAATTCTTTCAGGGATTTTTGCGATTCCTCTCTGTATGCTTTTACTTGTTTATTAATGTTTTCCTGTGCTTCCCTAAGTGTGTTCAGGTCTTTCCTGAAGTCCTCCAGCATCATGATCAAATATGATTTTGAAACTAGATCTTGCTTTTCTGGTGTGTTTGGATATTCCATGTTTGTTTTGGTGGGAGAATTGGGCTCCGATGATGCCATGTAGTCTTGGTTTCTGTTGCTTGGGTTCCTGCGCTTGCCTCTCGCCATCAGATTATCTCTAGTGTTACTTTGTTCTGCTATTTCTGACAGTGGCTAGACTGTCCTATAAGCCTGTGTGTCAGGAGTGCTGTAGACCTGTTTTCCTCTCTTTCAGTCAGTTATGGGGACAGAGTGTTCTGCTTTCGGGCGTGTAGTTTTTCCTCTCTACAGGTCTTCAGCTGTTCCTGTGGGCCTGTGTCTTGAGTTCACCAGGCAGCTTTCTTGCAGCAGAAAAGTTGGTCTTACCTGTGGTCCCGAGGCTCAGGTTTGCTCGTGGGGTGCTGTCCAGGGGCTCTCTGCAGCGGCAGCAACCAGGAAGACCTGTGCCGCCCCTTCCGGGAGCTTCAGTGCACCAGGGTTCCAGATGGTCTTTGGCTTTTTCCTCTGGCGTCCGAGATGTGTGTGCAGGGAGCAGTCTCTTCTGGTTTCCCAGGCTTGTCTGCCTCTCTGAAGGTTTAGCTCTCCCTCCCACGGGATTTGGGTGCAGAGAACTGTTTATCCGGTCTGTTTCCTTCAGGGTCCGGCGGTGTCTCTGGCAGGGGTCCTGCCGCTCCTGGGCCCTCCCCCACGGGAGCCCAGAGGCCTTATACAGTTTCCTCTTGGGCCAGGGATGTGGGCAGGGGTGAGCAGTGTTGGTGGTCTCTTCCGCTCTGCAGCCTCAGGAGTGCCCACCTGACCAGGCGGTTGGGTCTCTCTCTCACCGGGTCTGGGAGCAGAGAGCTGCTGCGGACCGGGATCCGCGGGTGTGGGACTTCTCGAATATTGAAAATTTAAATGTGCAGAGCAATAAGAAGCAGAGCTTCCAGGCAACAAAAATAATCCACACTTGCTATTTAGGTTGATTTTTTGATGCATTAGAAAATCATGTGCTTCATCAGATGAAGTTTTGTTATTTTCTTCTCGTTTCTCATTCTTGGGTAGATTGAATCCTAAGCAGGAATCTGCAAAAGGCTCTAAACTGCAGCTGCAAACAGTTCCACGCCCTCCATTTCATTCACACAACTCTGATTATTCTGCTTTTCTTCAGGCATTTCTTCTACTTCAGAGAGGCGGACACGCCTGGTGAACTCAGGACACACAGAGGCAAAATTCCGATGTGTCTTAACATACACAAAAAAGTTATTTATTTCTAGAATGCCTAATAATAGAAGGAATTTTTCACAACATTTTTGTGTGTATGTGCACGTGTGGTACATCTGTGCAGGGGCAAAAGATGTCAAGTGTCCTGTTCCATTATTCTTCTTCCTTAGTCCCTTTAGATTATTTTTAATTGAACCTGTAGCTTGCCATATTAATTAAACAATCAATTAATTGTTGGCTGGCTGGCTGACCAACAGAAATCCACACAGTCTTGTTTGCCCCATATCTTGAAGTCCTTCTCAGACTGGTACTGGGGATTACAATACAGATTCTCACACTTTCACAGCATGTGCTCTGAATCACCAGGCCCCCTTCCAAGGGTCAATACGGGGAGTCTTAGGGTCAATACAGGGAGTCTTTCCTTGGTACCTGGGAGCTCTTATAAGGCCCCTAAATCTTCTGGATTTGCAAGAAAAATTCTGTGAGTGCAAGAGTAACTACTACTACAAGGAGTTTGCACCCCTGTATCTGTAAGCTACGCAGTGCCTCCTCCACTCCACTTGAAGGTCATAATGTTCTAACCCCCCCAAAATGTCCCCACACACCAGCAACTAAAGGTGTACTTAGTACTTAGACACTGTCCACCAGTGTCTGTCCTTTTCTCCAAGTCAACAATGCCATGGCCACAACTAATATTGAATATTTAAAAATGTGTTTGTTTACTTTTACTTTATGTGTGTGAGTGTTTTGCCTGAATATATGTATATATATTACAAAAGTGCCCGGTACACATAGAAGCCAGAAGAAGGTATCAGATTTCCTGGAGCTGGAGTTACAGATGGTTGTAAGTCACCATGTGGGTGCTAGGACAAAACCCAGGTCCTCAGCAAGATCATACAATGTAGTTTAGTTTACCCTGTGTCCCAGGGAGAAGCACTGTTTTCAAAAATAAGGTGGAGGGCTCCTAAGTAGTGACAATCAAGGACAAACCCTGGTCTCCACACGCCCATGTTCAGATTTGTAGCAGTCACCACCACACGCACAGGCACACACACAAACACACCGCACACACTTAGACATGCACACCTCCTCCATGTACATGTAAATAAAATAACAGCATAGAGAAGAGCTACTTTGAAGCCACATCTTAAAGTCCTAAAAATAGGGTTACTCTGCAACCATAGCGTTTGCAAGGACGTAGGGTCCTTGCCCACGTCTGGGGAAAACACCTACCCAAATTCTCCAATTCCTGAACAGAAAGCCTATAAATTCCTGGGTACAAAATCCCACCAACCCCTGAGCTTAAAGATCAGGCCACAGAATGCCACCAATCTCTGAGCTTAAAGATCAGACCACAGAATGCCACCGATTCCTGAGATTTTCCCAAGATTGGGCCACAGATTCCCTCAAATCTCATACCACACTGGAAAGCTCCACCCCAAAGAAATCCTACATCAACCCGGCCTTCCACTCAGTTCTCTGCTGCTTCTTGCTGGAGAAGAGGCAGCCACTCTTCTGTTTGTTTCCTTCCCAGTAAATCTCCTGTGTGATGCTTGTTGTGTGGTCTGACTTTGTGGCATTCCTTGGCTCCTGGCTGTCAGGATACTTTTCCCATCTTATCTGTCACACTTACAAGGGATCCCCAGAAGAATACACTTCCTCTGCATGCTGTCTGCA
Organism: Rattus norvegicus; assembly: GCF_021556685.1. NCBI lineage: Eukaryota > Metazoa > Chordata > Mammalia > Rodentia > Muridae > Rattus > Rattus norvegicus. The sequence goes on along the minus strand of NC_141537.1, from coordinate 161,308,715 downwards.
TTGCACACACCTGACGTGCATGCACTGCTGTCAAGAATAAAGGTGGAAAGACTGATGTTACTGAGTGTCTCTGGAGTGGCCTGGGAAGACACAAGCACCATGTATGTGCAGTAACCTAAGAGGCCAGAAGAGGGCATCAGATCCTCACAACTGGAATTATAGACCACGGTGAGCTGCTCTCTGGGTCCTGGGAATCAGATCCAGCCAAGGGTACCAAGTGCTCTTAATTGCTGAATCATCACTCTAGCCCCTCAAATGACTTCTTAGATTCATCTCATGCTAACCCTGAAGCTGAAACTGGTCTCTCCCTTGACTTCTTTCCCCGCTTTCTCCCCTTATGAGGAAGATTGAAGTATTCAACAGAGGACCAGATCAGGCAGCCTAAGATTTGTGGTTAGGTTTTTGTAAGCTTTATAACATCCCCATCCCCCTCCACCACACTGGCTTCATTTCTCAGGTTTTAGGGATCTCTCTCTCTCTCTCTCTCTCTCTCTCTCTGTGTCTGTCTCTCTCTGTCTCTCTGCCTCTCTCTGTCTGTCTCTGTCTGTCTCTCTCTGTGTCTCTCTCTGTGTGTGTCTCTCTCTGTCTCTCTGTCTCTGTCTCTCTCTCTCTCGTGTGTGTGTGTGTGTGTGTGTGTGTGTGTGTGTGTGTGTGTGTGTCAAACTGGGGCAAAGTGAGTGAACTTGGAGTAGAGTGTGGGTGTGGGTGGCCCCACACATATCCTGGAGCGAGTAAGGGACCTGGCTTTTGAGATCCAAATTATCAATTGAACAGGACTGCAGGACAGTCTCGCCCACCTCCAGCTCCCTCCTGCCTTTGCTTGCTGTCTTCAAGGGTCACACTTTTAGGGCTGGTGTGATAGTTTAGTCAGTGGAGTGTTTGGCTTGTAAGCATGTGCACCTGGATTCAGTCCCAGAATCCAAATTTGAAAAACAAAACAAACAGCATCAACAACAAGAGCCAGGCAGAGATGTGGGCTGCAGCAGTCCTGTAATCTGATATTGGGGAAATAGAGAAAAAGCAGCTCTTGAGACTCACTGGTAAAGTACACACACACACACACACACACACACACACACACACACACACACAGAGTGAGAGTGAGGGAGAGAAATTTGTGACAAAATGCTTCCTATGGTGACACAACATACATGTCTAACTCACTACATGTAGACAATGTACATCAGCACCAAAGTTCAACTTGGTGAATCAATGAGTTTAATTGGGGTTACTTACAGGTATATGGGTGAGGGGTTGCCTCAGGACCAGAGATGACTCAAAGACAGCTGCATCACTAAACCCCACCACAGCATGGGTGACGGCTCGCAAAAGCTGGGAACCCAGAGTGTACTGCATAGCCTGCAGATAGCGCAACAGGCTAGAGAACGTTCTCTCCAAGTGACTCAGTCTAAACTTCTAGGTAGCCAGTTTAGTCTCGGAGTTTTCCTTGCAGCTTTCCTTCTCAGAGAGTCTTTTTGGTAGCTCAGCTTCCTTCTGTTTGCAGGGGCCTCTCAGCTTTTATTGTTTACTCTGGCAGAGGGACCTAGTGAATCTGTTCAGTTTCAGGTACTTCCTGGAGCTATTTTGAGTTGTTTACTTTCTTGTTTAAAGAGTCTTCCTGCAGGATGGAATGCTTTCCCCCCACAGGTTTGGATATTTTTAAATATTTATTTTCTTACTTAATCCCTTGTAAGTGTGTGCTTCCCCGAGTTTATGTCTGTTATATGTGTACAGCTCTTGGAGGCCAGAAGAGGGCGTGAGATCCCCTGGAACAGCCAAGCGGGTGCAGGAAAACAAATCCAGATCCCTACAGGTGCAGCAAGCGCTCTTTACTGCTGAGCCATCTCTCTGGTCCCAGGCTTAGGAATTCTTGAGGTTGTGCCTAATCTGCCTAATTCTCTGTTTTGGTCTTTCAGTTTCTCTCTCTCTCCTTCTACCAGGCTTGTACACACACACACACACATGCACACACGCACGCACGCACACACGCACGCACACACACACAGAAAGGTAGACAGACAGACACACACACACACAGAAAGGTAGACAGACAGACACACACAGATATACATACACACACATAGAAAGGTAGACAGACACACACACAGAAAGGTAGACAGACAGGCAGACAGACAGACAGACACACACACACAGAGAAAGGTAGACACACACACACAGATATACATACACACATACAGAAAGGTAGACAAACACACACACAGAAAGGTAGACAGACAGGCAGACAGACAGATAGACAGGCACACACACACACACACACACACACACACACACACACACACACCCTGGGGACACTGGTGCCCCTGTTCTCTGGGACACATCTGAGGAGGTTAATGAGGAAAGCATACTGCTGGAGGCCAGCTCCTGCCAGCTTCCCCACTGGTTAACACTAGTTATGCAAGGCTTTTCTTAACACTGTGAAACGATAGCCCATGCAACACACTGTCCTCAGGGTAGAGCCCCTGTCACCTATTCATGCTGCTTTTTTTTTCTTCACATTTTAGACAACCACATGGCAGTGCCAAAGATGGCTCCCTGCTTCTCAAGGAATCTCCGTTATCTTAGGGAAGGAGGTTGGCCATTCCTTCACAAAGTCACTGTGGCAAACCAAGGGCTCTGAGTCAAAGGCTGTGTCAACAGGAGAGAAGGGTCTAAAGAAAGATGTCCATTTCTGCACAAATCACTTTGCCTGAAGGTTGAACCACTGCAGGGTGGGGGTCGGCATGGTCACACATGTGTCCTTTGGCAGTGTGGAAGGAAGGTCAGGTGGGTGGCGGGGCTCCTTACCTGAGCTTGGGGTGGAATCTCCTGGGAAAGAAGGTGTGTGTAACAGTCAGGGGTGAGAAGGTTCTGGAAGGCAAGGGCAGCACTGGTGGCTGCTTTTCTTGCATGCAAACAGGAGGAGCACCCCTTCTCAAATGTCTTGTTTTAGACACCCTGAGCCATGTGGGAGGGAGTCACAGAGCTGTGCTTGGTACCTGTTATTCTTCCGAACCTGCTTCTCCACATGCTGTGGGGTTTAAGTACATTTTCTTTTCTTGTTCTTTTTAAATACAAAATTCCACAGATGTTTGCACTCAGGCTTAAATTTCATTCATTCTAATGTTTTCTCTAATACCCCTTGGGAAGGAGATGATTTATCTTGTGTGCTTTTCTGTGATTTGGCAAAACCCAGGCCTGTTTCTTGCTTTGTTTTTCTTGCCACAGGAGAATTGAAAGCAGTAGCTTTCAATCAAATTGCTCTCTCTCTCTCTCTCTCTCTCTCTCTCTCTCTCTCTCTCTCTCTCTTTCTTAGGATTTTAAAAGAATGCTGGCCTGGGCAGCCAAGGCTCTCTCCTAAACTCTTCCACTGTTTTTCTTTGCTCTCTGATGTTTTGAGATGAAACCTGTTTTCTGAGAGTGTTTTCATCTCTCCTTCTGCCCCTTCCTGGCCTTAGAGAATTCCGAGACCTATGGGCCCAGGACAAGTGCCAGCAAGCCTGTGCGTTCATCTGCCAGGCTCCTGCATGCCTGCTCTGCCATGCTTTCTACAGTCAACTCAGAGCCCCATGAGAACATTCTAACATGGGCACTGCATGAGAGAGCTACATCAGAAACAGGTATGATCCCATTGTATCTTTCCACAATGTCATCATTTACTAAATAATGGCACCATTGTAAACTGTCTCTAGTTCATCAGTTTTACTTCATCAAGACCTCCTAGTTTTTCTTGCTATCTCTGGTTGTTTGTAATCACAAGTTCTTTAGTAGCATTTACTGTGGTTTGAATAAGAACGACCCCCATGGACCCCTATATTTGAATGCTTAGTCACTAGGGAGTGGAACTGTTTGAAAGGATTGTAAGGATTAGGGGGTGTGGCTTTGATGGGGGAAGTGTGGCCCTGGGGGTGGGCTTTGAGGTTTCCAAAGTCCATGCTCTTTCTTTCTCTCTGTCTGTAGATCATGACTAAGCCTCTGAAACTGTAAGCAAGTCCCGAACCAAATGCTTTCTTCTATGAGTTGCCATGACCATGGTGTCTCCTTACAGCAATAGAAGAGTGACTAAAACATCAATAGCATTTACTAATATTAGCTCTTAGAGTATGTATCGCTCTTCACATAATGAGTTACAGAATGGTAAAGAGAGAATTCAGGAAGCTGCAGTGTTTGGACAGGCTTCTCTGAACACACAAGCAGAGGCTGATATAGATTAAATAAGTCTCTTCAGGGGAACAGATACGTTTTAAGAACTACAGCCACAGTGATTTCTGGGTCCGACGCAGGTCTACACTGCAGATATTTGTTTTGTTTGTTTTTAAATTTATTTTTTTAACAAATTTGCACATGGGTACAATATGGGATTTGGGGCGATCTTGCATGTGTACACAATATATTTTGATCACATTTATTCCCATTATTCTTTCTTGTCCCCCTCTCTCTCTCCTGCTGAAAACACTTTTCTTTCCAACTAGTCTGCCTCCTACTTTTATGTCTATTTTTGACTCACTGATGATTTTTAACGAGAATTCATGGCATGGACATGAAGGAGTTATGGGCAAGTTACCATTGACCACAACACTGAGGGAAATGACTCTCCCTTGACAACTCACTCACCATCAGCTGTTCCCTGGGAAGGGGTAGGCTCATGAGTCTCTCTTCCAGTGTTGAGGGGCCCAATCTTCTGCTGATCTTGTGCTGCTAACTACAGCTGCTTTGAGCCCATTGTTGCAATGGCCAGGTCACATCAAAAGATAGAATTTCTCAGCACTCCTCCCTGCCCTCTGAGCCTTACATTCTCTCTGTCCTCTCTTCTGTTTCCTAGACATCAGAGGGGGTAACACAGATAACCCACTTGGGGCCGAGTACTAGGAATGCTCCCCCTTTTCTATTCTCAGGTGAGGAGGTGTACTGCCATTGATGCTAAGTCCACAGGCCTCATTATTTTATGACTTTGATGCAGCCATGTGTCCCCTCATTCCTGATATAATTTGACAGTCTCATAGGTAAGAGCATCTTCATCACATTGTGGTTGAGAATTCCTGGAAAGAAGTTGTGTTTGCAGAGATGGACAGACTGATTGGAACAGCAGTACTGTGGGGAGATTGGAATGTTGCAGACCCAAAGGCTAATTATCTAATCTTGGGTCCAGAACAGCCATTCCTTGCCCAACTCTATCAAACTAACATCTTGTGACTAATAGGAACCTTTTGGAATTTATTAACTTAGCAGATAACTAGCTTCTACAAACTCAAAACCTAAGAATGTCATCAGATAGCATCTTCGGCTTAGAGAAAAGATTCCTCCATTTTTCTGTTTTTTCTTCTCTAATGTACTAAACCAGATATTTTATTTGCCTTGATTTATGACTTTCTATGTTCTTTAGAAGCATAAAAGTTCATGAAACTACTTACACATTAGAGCATTTTGGTTGGCCTAAATCTGTACCTCTGGGCTACACTCACCATGGATCCAGAATAAAAGTTGTGACTGAGTTAGTCACCAGTCAGTGCTATAGAGTATGCTGAACAGGACCTGTGGTTGACTCGTCCACATGAGATGAATGTCATGTTTCTTTAGCATTTATCCTCACAGCAGAGCAACTTAGGCCGGAAGTGTTGCTTTATAAAATGGAGTAACTTGAAGCTACACCCATGGAGTGAGAGGTACTGCTCTGAACCCTGCGGAATGACTTAGAACAACACAGGAGGGAAGCTTCTTATCAAAAGAGCTGGAGAATAAGGAGATGCACACATGGGCCATGCTGTGAACACTCTCCAAACCCCTGTACTGAGGGTTTAGTTTCTTCCTGTGGTGCTAGTAGAGGTGGTGGAATCTTTAGAAGGAGGGATATTAGCAGGCCTTTGACACGCCTGTAGAGAGAGCAAAATATCCTCTTCCCTTTTTCCTTTTCTTCCACTTTCTAGCCAAAGAGTAAGCTATTTTGCTCTCTCATACTCCAAAACTATAGGCCCAAATTGTTACAGGGTAGGGTTACCCCTCTCTGTCCTTCAAGCAAACTAAAAATTCCCAGAAGACTCTGCCTGACCTAAGATATTAGTGATGCCATGGAGATGCCACATGTCCCCAATGTACCTGTTGTCCCATTTCACTAGACCCTGTGATTAAACAGTTTTGGTTAATATCACTTTCTTCTATACTCAAGCGATAGACCAAAACTCACTAGCAAAGTTGTCTGGCAAATGGCAGAGCCAAGGGGTAAATCAAATTTATTCCACTAAATCATAATGCCTTATAAGTATAAGGCATGCAGCTGGCTACCTCTGAATATCATTTCCAGAGTACAAAAACCACCTCTGAGAAATTTCCCTTTTCACTGTGCATTCTACCCCACGAATCCTTACAATGGAAGCAAAAAACCCTCTTTTTAGCTATGATGCTGTACAAGAGGCAGTTACTGCTCATTAAGAGTTCCATCAGTCTCCCTGGGTTCCATTAATCTCCAATCTTGTCTTGCCAGTAAAGAGGTCCTAATTACAGACAATTGATCGGTAGGAAGAGTGTGTGTTTATTCCATGCCAAGTATCTCTTCCATTTACCTGTGTCAATCAAGTTTCCTCAGATAACCAATAGGACATGTCTATATTTTCTATGGATATTAAATGACTTCTCCAATCATAACTAAGTGCTAATTACATAATGGTTCTAATGATAGAAGGTTTAAGGATTAATCCCTCTACCGGCTGGCTTTGTATGTCAACTTGACACAAGCTAGAGTTATCACAGAGAAAGGAGCTTCCCTTGAGGAAATGCCTCCATGAAATCCAGCTATAAGGCATTTTCTCAAATAGTAATCAAAGGTGAGAGGGCCCATTGTGTGTGGTACCATCCCTGGCTGTTAGTCCTTGGTTCTATAAGAAAGCAAGCAATCAAGTAAGCAGCACCCCTTTATGACCTCTGCATCAGCTTCTACCTCCGAGTTCCTAACCTGCATGAGTTCCTGTCCTGACTTTCCTTGGTGATGAACAATAATGTGGATGTGTAAGTTGAATAAAACCTTTCCTCCCCAACTTACTTCTTGGTCATGATGTTTTGTGCAGGAATAGAAACCCTAAGACAATCCCTAAGAAGTCTATACATTGCTGAATATTTCTCTGGTCCATCTCCTAATTTCTTCTCTGTTTATGCCCAAGCTATCATTTTTACTGAGTTTAAACTCATTGTGATTTCCCTTTTTTATTCTGTGAATTGTTTTTCTCCCTAGAAAAATCTTCTTGGCCTAGGGCACTCTACCATTCAGCTATATAAGCCCAACTCCCAATGTCATAATTCATGCTCAAAACATTTTCTCAGATGAATGATTATCAATGAATCTTCGACCAACAATATATCAAAATCGGCGCTGATAGACTATCATGGTGAATATTTTCTATGTTGAATATATTACTTTTCTTCCTTCCTTTTTTCAATATACAGTAGCTCATTTTTATTGTTTGGGGTTGGTCTGGTGCTGTTATGTATTCAAATGCTAAATACTGGCCCCCAAGATGTGATTCCCCCATACACACACATCAAAGAGATCCTCAGGAACACAAGTGATGCCATGTAAACTTCGTTTCTCAATTTAAAACTATTGGTTAAACAGAGGCAGCTATAGCCAATTACAGGGAGAATACAGAGAGGTGGAGCTTTCAGTTACTAGGCTGGAGGTTGCGGGTAGGAACCATGAGGAGGAAGGAAAGAGGAGAAGAAGAAGAGAGGAGGAAGGGAAGAGGAGAAGGAGGAGAGAGGAGGAAGGAAAGAGGAGAAGAAGGAGAGAGGAGAAGGAAAGAGGAGAAGGAGGAGAGAGGAGAAGGAAAGAGGAGAAGGAGGAGAGAGGAGAAGGAAAGAGGAGAAGGAGGAGAGAGGCGGAAGTCTCCATTAGATATGATGGACTGGGAGCATGTGTCTGAGGACACGTGGATGGAACAGATGCAACTCAGGCAAGATTCAAACAGCAAATACTTGAGTACTGCAGCTAGGAAGTACCCGTCTAGTGATTAGAAATATAGATTAGGGCCAATCCCCAGTAATTGTACTAGAGCTGATCAGAAAAATCCACAGGACTCTTCTTTGATTACTAGGGGGCTCCTTGTTATACTAATAGAATTTATTAAAATCCATTTACATTTTATTGTAAAGTCTTTCCCAGGAGAATGGAGGCCCCATGAAGGGGGAACATGTTCTTTGCTCAGACATGTGTATGTAGGCCAGGCACAGTGACACAGGTCATATGACATAGTATACCCCCCCAGTACCCAGAAGGCCGAGTTTGAGGCCAGGCCAGGCTCATTAGTGGAATATGAAGACTGCCAGATCGCACTGGGAATCTGGGCTGCAAATTATCAGAGCTCATTTGATGGTACAGATCCTCTGTTCCTTACACAGGGCATCCTGGGAGCTAATAAATGGGGTAGGGTAGAGCACATCCACTTTTGCCACCCCAAACTATTAGGATGGAGACCATTACATTCCTGACCAAACATTGGGCTTAGATCAAAAAAAAAATTTACCTGTCTCCTAGAAGACTTTTCACAATAGCGACAAATGACTCTACTCACTGGAAACAAAAAAGGTATGTTCCTAACCTTATTAAATATATTTAAAATATGCTGTAAAAATTGACATTTTTATAAAGTGTATGGCCATTCTATTCACTTTATTAGAACTTAGAAAAATTGTTTGAGTATGATTGGAAATGGTCCCAGTGAAATGCGCTTGGAATATTTTGTCTGATTCGTTTTATACTCCATTGTACTTTTCTCCAAAGTAAACAGACACCTTCCAAACAATTCTACTGACTGTAGGGCTGCTTCAAGGTTTGGGAACAGTTTTCACTGTGTCATTTTGCTGCCATCAGATTTTCTAAGTAATGAAGATGGCATGGTTACAAAAGTCATACTAAGAACCCAGTAATTTCCTCCCTGCCTCTCTCTCCTACCTCTCCTCTGCATATAAGATGGCAGCCTCTGAACAGCATATAAGCTTGGCATATGTCCTCCTTTCTGTTGGGGTGTGTGTGTGTGTGTGTGTGTGTGTGTGTGTGTGTGTGTGCGCGTGTGTGTGTGTGCGCGCGCGCGCACGCATGTCTTGATATTGAGATGCATCTGCATTCATTGTAACCCTTGTCGTCTTCACTGGGAAGATTGTTTATGAGGTGCTTCACATACTCTTGGGAAATGGCTTCAGCTCATGGCAGTTGCTGGCTTGGTTTGATTGTGAAGGCCAACCTTTCTGAGGCAAGTATGCTATACATCCTGGAGTTAGCGGAGCTGTGCACTATCGGCCGTATGTGCATAGCATGACTGAATGGAGATAAAAGAGCAGGTATTGTTGTGTATTCTCTGTTCACCTTTAATGCTCTCCTATCCAAAACTTCAGTGTCTTGATGTGACAACCGCTCTTTTGGCCCACCCCAATCTCTTTCCAAACATGAAGTTAGAAGATGATGTGCCAGAGGCTCATTGGAAGACCTCTCCTCTTAAAAGCTTGAAATAAAAATATTTGTACATCTCTATGGTAACATAATGATTATATGGGTCTATATACTCATATATGTGATATACAGTAATCAAATATGAGCAATAAGCATTTCTATCATTTCAGAAATCAGTGTTTATGGACTGGAAATTTTGTCATTTTTTAAATCCATTTTAAATAGATCAGATTTTTTAAGACAATGGTCACTCCACCATTCTATATAAAACAAGCAATAATACCTTCAAAATAGAGAAGTTATCGGATAAATATAATGCCTAGTTCAAGCAGGAGAGTTTTTTCTCCTAAGTTTTAATAGAAAATATACAGACAGACAGACAGATGGTAGGTAGACATATATAATTCATTATTTATCTGTATTTTTCTTGAGCTATTCTACAGCTCATTTTTTAAGATTTGTGTGTGTGAGTGTATGTGTGTCTTTTCACACACGCACATAGTGCTATCAGAGGCTAGAAGAAGGCACCAGGTCCCCTGAATCTGCAGTTACAGGTAGTTATGAGTCACTCAATGTGGTTGCTAGGTACTGAACTCTGGTCCTTTGGAAGAGCAGTGAGTGTTCTTAGCCATGGAGCCGTCTCCCAGTCCTCTACAACTGTATGTTGTACATCATAAGCTGAATCCACTCTGTATGATGGTGTGCTCTCAATTTTTACTTTAGGTAGGGACAAGTATTTGTATTTGTAATCTCTTTTCAGTCTGCCTATGAAGCTTGGTCTGCCCTGTCAAGTTGGCTGGGTTAGGAGATGCTTAGACTAAGCAAATACACCTTTGTGTCTTTCTTTGAGGATTTAAAAAAGGTTGACATGTGACCAGGAGGGATGCATATGGCAGCATCCTCCAATGGGTGATCCAGATAAAAAGAAAGAAGACCAAGAAGAAGACAAGGAGTGCATACCTGCCCTGACTCCCTTCTTTGCCTTTAGATCTTCGGTTGTAATCCTCTGTTGATCTCAGACTCTGGCTTTCTTGGCCAGTGATTTCCAGGGAGCTTCCGGGCTTTCAAAACCACTGAACAACTACTGGATTTTCTGCCTCTTCTGAGTATACATACCCATTATAAGATTATCCTGTCTCTACCACACATACCAACATAGTAAATCCCATTCATAATACACATGCACACATGGATCTTTTTATGAGGTTAGGTATGTACAGTCTCCACATTGCATATGTGAATTCACATGTGAATGTATACATGTGTGTATATAAGTGTGCATACACATGCATGGAGAAGCAAAATGTTGGTGTTAAATTTCTTCCTTGATTATTCTATTCTTTTTCATTTTATATTTTTAGACAGGGTCTCTCAAACTCAGGGTCCACCGATTTCACTTTGGTGTCTATTCCACTTTCCCCAGGCATTCCCTGTTCACACATTTCAAATGCTAGGATTATAGAGAGAATATCCAACATTTATGTGGTTACTGGATTCTAGTCCTTATATCTGTACAGCAAACACCTTACCTACTGAGCCATCTCCTCATTTATGTTTCTTTCTTTACATTTCTATTTCTCCTGGTTCTGTTCCCATAGAGAACCATAACTAGTACACTTCCATTGTATAAATACAGTTTTCTTTCAGTTCCCCTTTAGTTGTGATAGCACACTGCTTCTTTCATTACTTAATGTGCTCAAAAAAATCTTTGATGATAACTTATTTTATCTTTTCATGATCATGTCTTAGTCTAAAACTTACATTTTTAGGATGATAACATGTTTGACCTTAAATGGGCCATCTGTATCAACCCCTTGAAGTTTCAGGAAATGGTAAGAGGAAATGGAAAGAATGGGAGAGCCAGAGAGTAAGGAGTTGTTTTGCCAAAAAACAAAACAATAACAACAACAAAACAAAACAAAAACAAAAAACAAAAACAAAAACAGTCTCCTAGACACGAATGACATTCCTATACACTCAAACTCATTAAAGTGTGATTCATAAAAACCTGGACCAAACTGGACCTATTAGCATTTCACCATCAATGTGAGAAAGGCTTGTGAGATCCCAATGGGGACCGTAGGAATGGGTATGACTTTCTTCAGTGTTGTAGCCACTGATATGTTGCCCACACCAGTCCATAGCCCCATACCCAAGCTTTTGCAGGCAACCTCAATATAAGTGAGTCACACAGAAAGGACATGAAAATAAACCTAGAAGGGGGACTTGTTGGAAGAAGGAGGGGGATGAGACTGGCTAACAGGATGGGAAGATGATTAAAATTCACATGTTGGAAACTGTCAAAGAATAAGAAATACTCTTAACAAATTGGTAGCTAGGTCACCTTCTATATCAACTTCTCTCTACTCAGAAGGCTTAGGTGAAAACCAGCATCAACAAGGTGACCTGAGAAATGCAGGCACAGTTATTAGCCTACTTGGCAAACCTTCTCTTTGCAGCTTAGTTTGCATTTATGGGCACTATTTCTGCAAGAACTGAGTTTGAAACAATATGCTTGACAGCTTTCAAAATGTTTCCAGTTGTTTGATTCGTACACCAATATCCAACACATAAAGGAACAAATACATATGAATTGCTAAGGTCGTGTGTCCTGCCTGATGTCACCCGAACAAGCTCCTGTTTCTTGAGACAAGTTCCTTGCAATTTTCACAGTGTACCCATATTAGCCTACTATCTAACACTCCACCTGGTGCTGTGTGTCAATGAATGAATGGATAAATAAATGAATGAATGGATGGATGGTTGAGTGAGTGATAGTTAATCCAATTAATTGAGATGACTTTTGTGCTTTGGAAACTTTGACTATGCAAAATTATTTGCAAATTGACATTAAGCTCTGATTAATTGCTTAAATCGTGTTATTCTACTGATCTGTGAAATTGTTCTCAGAGTAATTTACAATGGTATCCATGTCTAAATGAATAGAAAAAGCCAAGTAGCTGCAAGTTATTAAGTGCATTTGTTTTTCATTTAATCTTCAAAATGAGTAACTTTCATGGTTTCAATGTATTTGTCACTGGAAATGACAACACAACATTGTATTACTGCCTAGTGAAGTCCTTTTACACATCCTATCAGAATGAGGGCATATCTAAAAATCTAAGTCATAGAAGTGCTGATACATATCCCTAAGGTCAAACAGTTGGGCTTTGAACTTGGGTGCAAAGCTCCTGTCTTAAGTCCTTAGGGGTCCAGAGTACCAAGACTGCTGCTTGCTGGGTCTCTGGGACACATCCATCCTGCAGGAGGCTTTGCATTCATGATGGTGAGAGTGAGCTGAAATTGCTGAGTTGGGTACCTTGGAATTCAAGTTGATGCAGGTTCAAAGGATCATAATCTTGAGAGAGTAAGAACAAGGAGAAACATAGCTGGACTGTGGCCAGAGGGGACAGGAATTTCTTTTGTGAATAATAGAGGACCTGGAGTAAGAGATCAATGAGGTGCACCTGCTTCTTCTAGTCTTTCTAAGATGGGGAGGCTAAGAGTCATCCAATGCAAAACCACCCAAGGCCTTTATATTGTCCATGGATCTGTGTCCAACACAGGCTCACTACTGTCAAGAGGAAATAGGAAGGGCACTGAGCTCCCAATTCTTTTCCACTTCTGACATTTTGCCACCTGGGATGACTTTCTGATCATGCTGGTGGAATTGAGCCTTTCAGAAGGGGAGTCAACAGAAGCCCTGGTTTCTGTTTGGAGCCCAGCTTCCTAGTTTGATGAAGGGCTGGCACAGACACTGGTAAAAAAACATAGCTGTGCTTTCTGGGCCACCTTTGGTATATTATGAAGAACCTGAGAGGAAGACAGAGTTGATGGGCATCAGCCTTCAAGCAACCACTAAACTCATTGTCAAAGGTGGGAGAATCTGGACACTAGGGGCTTTCTAGAAAGACAGAATGAGAACAGTGTGTGATTTGTGAGTGGAAGGCGGCTGATTGGTAGACGAGCTCAGTGATGTTCTAACGACAAGTTGTAGAACATGCCCCATGAGACACACCTGCCTGGAGACTTAGGCTAGCACAAATGTAGGGAAGGGTTGGGAATTCCACTATTCCCTGATCAAAGCTGGAGATTTAAGTGGTGCGTATGAGGCAGAGGAAGTTAGCAGCATCAGAAGGTTCAAGTTGGCTGTCCAGCAGGGTGTGGGATTTTAGGACTCTGCTTCTACACTAGAAATTCATTCCCCAGTCATAGAACTTCTTGAAAAGAAGAATGAGCAATATACATGCTTTTACTTCCCTGGGCGGTGACGACAAATATCCTAAACACATATAAAGCAGACTACAAACAAAATCATGTGGAGTGCTAGCATCTACCCAGTCAGTCTAAGCTTTCCTCTGTTGGACTCAGCCAAGCAAATGCACTCATCCCACCCCTACCTCATCTTTCCTAGCCGACCTTGTGACAAGGTTGTGTTCAGTAGTGTGTGTGTAGCTCTTGAGAGAGGAAGAAAACTCTCCCATTTCATCACCTCACACTTCTCTTCCCAAAAGGGAACCAGGAAGACCTGGACTATGGAGGACTTGCTCTTCAGGGTCATCCTCTTCTGCAATAAGATCTTTCCTGATCAAATTTCATCACTGGCTACACATGATATATTTTTATTAAAAGTTTTTTATTACATTTATTTATATTCATGTGTGTGTATAAGACAGACAGACAGAGAGAGAGAGAGAGAGAGAGAGAGAGAGAGAGAGAGAGAGATGAAGGCTCTAACCTCAAGGTCATATTTATACAGAATCGCACAAAAGTAGCCCCTTATAAACATACTTCTAAAGCAGATCACACCACTGCTTACTAGCCCTTTTATGCTGGCTCATAGCCCTGCCCCCTGGATGTTCGGCATTAGCTATCTCAGTGCATGTCAAATATCTATATCAGCACCATATGTCTAAACAAGTATGGCCTTCTGCTTCCTCCCTACTCTGGTTATCAGCCTTGTGCAGCAGGTAGTGTACACACCGAGTCACCCCACTGGCTCAGTTCTTCTGTTCTTGCTGAGAGACAGACAGTTTAAATAGTTTACTTAGCAAAGCAAAGAGAAACAATAATGTACTGGAGGGAGACACCATAGCAGGCTGACTCAAATGTTTAACAAGTAGCAAGCCAGTGGGTTCTGTGTTAGGTATTTTAAAGATTTTTTTTTATAAATATTTATGAGATAGCTGGAGCATCAGTGGGGATAAGTTCCTTTCCCCTCTCAAATCATGATGAACAACATTTCCCTTTTAGAAAAATCCATCTTGTGGTCCTGTTGAAACACCCCAAAGGAGGGACCAAAACCACACTGCAAATTAGATTATGAAGCTGGTTGGTATCTTTTGAGGATGCAAGCCCCTTGTTTGTGTTTAGTGTGTATGTTTGTCAACTAGGGGAGATTGTAGCACCTGTTTCTGCTGTAGCTGTAGGAGTCTAAATGCAACTTCAATGATGTTTAAATACAAAGCGGCCCTCTGTCCATCAGGAGACATGGGTACCACACACACATCACATCTGACTCCATGATTAGTCAGGAGATACTGGTACCAAGACGCAGCTGACGCTCCCCTTGGTTATTTCATACGTCACTGCCTTCCTACCTACTCTCACCTCCAGAATCCTGGCCACCATGAGCATGAAAATTCAGACACTCCAGTCCCTTATGTAACACATTACTTTTATGTAACTTACATACCTCCTTCCTGCACATGTTAAATCGTCTCTAGAGAACATGTAACACCGAATGCAATGTCGGTGATCTATACGTAGCTGGGCTGCCTTGCTTAGGGAATAATGGTGAGAAAAGGTCTCTATATGTTTAGGGCTGCTGTGATCTTTAAAGCCATGGTTGCTTCTACATGGTCCCTTCCACAGCTATGAAGTGTAGGGATAAAAGAGAGAGTGGGGAGTGCAGAGAAAGATGAGTCTAGTGATGAAAGGTGACAGAAGCTATAAACCCTTGACCCAGTTCCAAGCAAAGGTATGGAGAATCAGATACAGAAAGACTCACAGACAGGAGAAGACAGGTGGACGTACAGATAGAAACTTTTCCCATGGACAGAAACATGTCAATATGCACATGCGTCAAGAGAAATAAACATGTCTGAGACTTAGAGACTCCACCAGACCACTGAGAAGCCATGCACTTTGCAGATGCTTGCACTGAAGGATATAGGCAGAAGTAAGGATCATTAGGGTGCTCTGGAGATAGGCAGCCTATGGGGCATCCATTCACGAATGCTGTCCATTCTGTGCATAACACCATCTTTGGCTCTGGGTAATCAAAGGCTTTGGATGTTGTCGCCTCCATTTTACAGAATAGATGTGGGTTGTTCTCAGCTATTGTCAGACCCATTCTTCAACATCATAGCTGATGGAGGGCCCTTAGCCCACATCTCCTCCTTTGAGTCATTTGATAGTGAAGTTTAAAGATTGTGAAAGATTTTGTTCTCTGGGCACAGGAATGAAATAGTTCCTCCTTTCAGAGGAATATTTTAGAGTTATATTATAGAGTTATATTTAGAGTTATATTATAGAGTTATATTAGGAATATTTCATGTGCCAGGATTTGACTTACCTTTCCTTAATGGTATTGGCTACAAGACCATATGGGGTGGAGATCTGAGGACACGAATCCTCAAGCAAATAGGTCTTAGCATCTTGTCTATGGAAAGTGCTGGACCAACCACAAACGCTTCCCAGTTTTTCATTGGCACTGCCCTGCTGAGTATTTGCCTGGCAAGCATGTGGTCTTTGAGGAAGAATGCCAGGGCATGAGCCTCTGAGGGGCCTCCAGAGCACTGAAGAGCATGACGATCAGCAAGACGATCACCACCACCGACTGGGATAACTGTGGTACTCCTACTTGTGTGAACGTCACCCCTGCCACTCATTCCATAGCTCAGGGGCACCAGAGAGCACTGCACCCCTCTGTTCCCGTCTACCACCATCTGTGTTCTCTCCGCAGCTCTTTCGGCTCTATATTTTCCATATCCCCCTCCAAGTCTAGCTGATGTCAGAGTTAGGTTAATTAATTAACCCAGTATTAATTAATTAATACCCATAAAAGTATTATTAATAAAATGTCAAACTAAGCATCTGTTTTGAAATTCTGTGGAAATAACATTTATTCCGCATGCACCCCATCCCTGTAGAACTTGCCGATGAGGGACTGGAGACCAGTTGCAATATCTTGCCCTCAGATTCTTCTCTCCACTCCTCTTTGTAAAACATAGAAAGAATTCTGAGCCCTTGTGCACATCTAATGTCCATAAACAAAAATGACATGTTTCTTTATTGATGATCTTTAATGATGCGGACGCATTTCTTTATTGCTACCACACATATGATTTCAGTGAAAATTAATTTGTGAATTGACCAAATCAAGGGATGATCAAAGCAACAGCCTGTCACACTTGAGTTTCTTTTATGACAAAACATGGCCGTTTGTACAAGCTGATACAAATGTGTCTCCGATCATTGCTTTGTTGCTCTAGTGCATTGCCCTGCTGTGACGGAATACCATAGAATGGGGTAACTTTTTAGAAAAGAAATTCATTTTTCTTCTGTAGTTCCGGAGGCTAGAAATTTCAGGATAAATGGGTTACCGTTTTGCAAGGGACTTTTCGCTGTAGTACCCCTGCCTTCTGGAAGGCAGAAGGGCGAGTGGACACACACATCCCAGCCCTTTGCCTCAGGTTTTGTTTTTCTGTTTTTGTTTTTGGGTTCCTTTTGTTCTGGTTTCTTTGTTTTGTTTGTTTGTTTTTGTTTGTTTGTTTTTATTTGTTTGAGTTTTCTTTAAAGAAGGAAAATGCTACCACCCTAACTCCTACTTCTGAGAATTGACAGTTAAAATTAAACTCTTAAGTTTGAGTGTGATTTCTATCCTCCTTATGGGAGCTATATTTCAAACTAACTGAAAAACCTTTGTAGATAATGGAGAAATCCCTTTTTGGTTGGAGAATTAAATGTGATTAAGTGGAGATACAATAGAATTTTAAAATCACAATTTTTAACCTCCAATAAAGTCATCAATCCAGGAAATAATCATGAATAATTGAAACTGATGAATGAAAGGCAACTAGGATCCTGGCACCTCAGTTCCCAACTCCATTCCCAGCACGTCAGAGGTTGAGACATGAAGATTGTCATGAGTTTGAAGCTACCTTAAGCTACACAGTGAGTTCTAGGCTAGCCTGGAACTTGACAGTGTAAGACCCTGTCAAGAGAGTTGGCACTATGTTTAAGAGCGCCTGCTACTCTTACACAGAACTGGAATTTAATTTCCAATTCTCACAACAGCCTATATCTCCAGCTTCAGTAGATCCAACACTGCCTTCTGACCTCTGCCGGAAACTCCACACAGAACACACACACACACCGACACACATACACAGATACACACACAGACACACACACAGACACACACACAGACACACACACATACACACACATATACACACATAGTACACACACACACACAGAGAGAGAGAGAAAGAGAGAGAGAGAGAGAGAGAGAGAGAGAGAGAGAGAGAGAGAGAGAGAGAGAAATAGTCGTATCTTCTCATAAATAGGAGGCTGTCTTTGACCCAGTTGCTGGTCATTGAATCCCCTTCTCAGAACTGGACTACCTAGTCGGGCCTCAGTGGGAGAAGATGCAATTAGGCTACAGAGGTGACTGGATGTTCCAGGGTGGGGTGGCATACAAGGGGTGTGTGCTTTCTCTTTTCTGAGGAGAAGAGGAGGGGTAATGGGGAAGGGATTTGTAAGTATGAGACTGGGAGGTGAGGAGTTATGGGGGCTGTGATTGGGATGAATAGTTAATAGATAGATAGGTAGGTAGGTAGATAGATAGATAGATAGATAGATAGATAGATAGATAGATAGATAGATAGATAGACAGATAGATAAGCAAAATCTTTAAAAGGAGAAAGAAAGAAAGGACCAAAAATTCTGCTGGACACTAGACAGCAGACAGTAGAGGGAGCTAGCTGCCACCATCTACTATCTGGTTTCACCTTTCCCAACACTAAACCAGTATTCCTTTCTCCAGGGCCTGTGTTGGGCAGATTCAGTACCACCCAGGAAGTTTTCTGGCCAAAACAATCTGAATTGGGATGCAACCAATTCTCATACACTCACATTCCCTGTGTGAGGGAGGGATCACAAGTTAGATGACACAAGCAGGTAAACACAGAATAAGGGGACAGCAAAGGCCCAGGGATCTAGTGTGTACGAAGAAGGATTGAGAAGGCAGGGGTGAATGGTACCAGGCATATAGAGTTGGGCAAAGAGAGACCCAGCTTTTCATTTAAAGCACATTGTGACTTTTCTATAAACTCTACTGTGTAGAACTCAAGTGAATTCAGATTTGTACAAGTTTAGTTTTTAAAAAATTATTTTCTTCCAGAACTAGGGAGGCGGAAGCAAGAGGATCCACATAAGCTCAAGATTTGAGTCTCACCCGGTCAACAAAAAGCATCTTAGAAAATAGAGAAATTTTAAGGCACTGTATAGGTTTAATATGCTACATACTTTGAATGGCATAGAACATGGAATTTTGGTTGGGTTAACAATAGATTTATAATCATACGGGGAAATGCCCACTATTGGATACAACTAACAAAACAGGACATTTGCTTTAAAACAATAAAACATCGATAAGAATAAAACCATAGTAGAGACATGTGGAGTCTCCAAGTGAATTCTGTCTTCATTCTTATTTTCCTACTCATCCCATCCTAACACTTTACTGTCTGAGCTTAGTGTTCCCAATGAGTTATTCGTATTACTTTGTGTATATACATTGACAAATGACACATATTAGATCTCGAATCTTTAAGCCTTCCAGAGAGATGATACGTCCCATTGCAAAACATAATTTTAATATATCTTATTAACTCTTTGAGCATTTTGTGCATGCATGCAATGTATTTCGAACTGCAAGTTTTTATAACCCATTGGGTCCAATTTGGGATTAGGGGCTGTCCCCTGGAGCATGATCAAGTAACAAGGGGCACAGCCCTGAGGAAGAGTTACTGTCAATTGTCATAGCTCCTCAGCTAAGGGTAGGTGCTTGAGAGACTCTTTCCCTTCCAGACATTTCATATGTATATAGCACTTTATTATTTACTCATTCCAACACACATAGTTCTAGATATGTAATTTGCTGCTTTATTATTTTTCCATTATAAGAATATTCCATAATTTCTTTACCAGTTCAACTATTGGATAACAGTTGGGCTGTTTTCAATTTACCACCGTACTTAGTGATGTTAACATAAACATTTTCACTATTTACATTTGCTGGAATACTCCTTTAAGTGAACTTGTTGGATTGAAAAGCACGTGCATTTTTACATTTAACAGGAATCAATAAATCATCCCTTAAAGGTGTTGTAACAACTTATGCCCAGTGTAGCTTGTGATCATATATGGAACCTCCATGTGTGTGCCAACACTGTATTATTGGGTGGTCATAGAAAGACTTTGAACCACAAGTCTTTGGGGATTTGTTTCTTACATCAAGGCTTGGGTTTGCAAATGCAATTCTTCCGATGAAAGAATGTTAAGATTAAAAGAAACTTACAGAGAAAGTAGGCAAAGTGCATACCAATCCCAACTGTCCCAGGTCACCAAATCACTGTCCCAAGTCACTGTTGTTGTAAAAATATAAAAATAATAGAGTATCATTGTTTTTTACCCCGCTAGGTCTGCACTGCAGTGTCCCAAGATATCTGCTATATATCTTGGCAGAAACACAGCCCAGCCGCACACTTCCCTACACTCAAACCCTCACATAAAAGAACACACAACACAATAATCTTAGATCCAATTGGTAAGATATGATTGCACACTTAAACATACAAAGCCCGGTACCATCCATCCCTTGAGAACATTAATAACAACCTGTAGATACACAGAGCAGAATCTTAACATCACCTGCCATCTTGTCCTGCCACGGCTTCTCGGCCCCTCTCCTCCGCCCTGTCTCCTCCTCTCTCCCCTAGTCTCCTCCTCTTCCTTCAAACTTCTCTCCCGCCCATCCTTCCTTATCCTCCAATGACAGGCCTCCTTCTATCCTGTACCTGCCTCACCTGTGACATCATCCTACAAGTCACTATATCACTGTCCCATGGAGCCACTTTAATTCCAATCCCCAGTGATGGTTTGCATATGCTTGGTCCAGGGAGTAGCATTATTAGGAGGTGTGGCCTTGTTGGAGTAGGTGTGTCACTGTGGGCATAGGCTTAAGCTTAGCTACCTGAAGGTCACTCTTCTACAAGCAGCCTTCGGATGAAGATGTAGACCTCTCAGTTCCTCCTCTACCATGTCTGTCCAGATGCTGCCATGTTCCTGCTAATTTAATGAACTAAATCTCCAAACCAGTAAGCCAGCCGCAATTAAATATCCTTATAAGAGTTGCCTTTAAGTGTGTCTGTTCTCATCAGTAAAACCCTAAGACATTCCCCTTCAAAGAAGTTCCTTGGCCAACCCTGAAGCTCCCTGAAAGCTGACAGCAACCAGCACCTAAATAATCACGAGAGGAAGGAGCCCTGAGAATCTCTGCAGATATGCTGGAGGTCACGCGAGAAGTGATGGACCTGGTGCTGGAGTCAAGTCGGAGAGCACAGCCCCAGTGTAGAAACGCTCTGCTGGTCTTCTGTCTTAGTTGTCGTTTGGTGGGATGAAAGGCTGTACTGGAAGCAGCTGGAAATGTGGCTGCCACAGTAGAGGGCGTGGTTAACAACCACAACGTGCCAGTTGTGTTTGGGAAGGTGGGTAGAGATTCAGTTTATAAAGCAAAAGAAGCAATAAGGAAGGAACAGCTTGGGGTAAAATATTTGGGAAAAAAACCAATTCATTTGGTTTATTAGATGGTGAGTGTAAAGAACAGTAGAGGACTCGGCTGAAATGAAGAATCTGAGAACATTCACAATGTTCTTGCCTTGAACTTTTAGTTCACAATTCCCAAGCATGTACATGTGTTTTCCTAAGGCACACAACATAGGCATGAAATAAACTTGCCTCCTATTTTATGATTCATTCTATAACCTGCCTCCTTATAAACATTATTTTTTCAGAATCACATAGTTATACTTGTCATTAATGCATTTTTGCAGACTTAGAATTTTTGTGTGAATATTTTTGAACCAGTTTATTATTTTGTGAACACTCCACTCACCTTGAAACACACAAGATTGTCCCATTTACTCATCTGACTCTGCCCATGTCTTCTGTGCATATCTCTCTTTGCTTCTCTTAAGATGCCCCTAGATGTTGGCTTTCTATATGGTGGGGATGAGAGTCCTCATTTTTGCCAAGTTATTTTCTACATCTGTTGTTCCATTGAGCATCCTGTATTAGTCAGGGTTCTCTAGAGTGTGCAGAATCCATCTATCTTTGTATTTAGAGAGGGGATTTAGTAGAATGATTTATAGGCTATGGGCTAGCTAATTTAACAACCAAGAATCAATTAATTGTTCAGTCCATGAGGCTGGATGTCTCAGCTGGTCTTTTGTGACAGATGCTGCTCTCCATCTACCATTAAGAAGCTCTGCACAAAATGCAGATGGACCGATATCTGTAGGTGAAGAATTCTTAAAGTTGTTGCCAGCCTAAGTGAAGCATAGGGAGTGAGTGGGTGAGCCCTCCTCCCAGACAGGGAGGAGGAAGCTCCAGAACCTTTGTCCAGCATGGTAGGCTTCCTTACCAGGCTTTGGTTGGCATTGTAGAGGAGTTAGAAGAAAGGGAATTATGTTTTACATATATCTACCTCATTTTTTTTTTATTAACTTGAGTATTTCTTATATACATTTCGAGTGTTATTCCCTTTCCCGGTTTCCGGGCAAACATCCCCCTCCCCCCTCCCCTTCCTTATGGGTGTTCCCCTCCCAACCCTCCCACCATTGCCGCCCTCCCCCCATAGACTAGTTCACTGGGGGTTCAGTCTTAGCAGGACCCAGGGCTTCCCCTTCCACTGGTGCTCTTACTAGGATATTCATTGCTACCTATGGGGTCAGAGTCCAGGGTCAGTCCATGTATAGTCTTTAGGTAGTGGCTTAGTCCCTGGAAGCTCTGGTTGCTTGGCATTGTTGTACTTTTGGGGTCTCGAGCCCCTTCAAGCTCTTCCAGATCTTTCTCTGATTCCTTCAATAGGGGACCTATTCTCAGTTCAGTGGTTTGCTGCTGGCATTTGCCTCTGTATTTGCTGTATTCTGGCTGTGTCTCTCAGGAGCGATCTACATCCGGCTCCTGTCGGTCTGCACTTCTTTGCTTCATCCATCTAGTCCAATTGGGTGGCTGTATATGTATGGGCCAAATGTGGGACAGGCTCTGAATGGGTGTTCCTTCAGTCTCTGTTTTAATCTTTGCCTCTCCCTTCCCTGCCAAGGGTATTCTTTTTCCTCATTTAAAGCAGGAGTGAAGCATTCACATTTTGATCATCCGTCTTGAGTTTCGTTTGTTCTAGGCATCTAGGGTAATTCAAGCATTTGGGCTAATAGCCACTTATCAATGAGTGCATACCATGTATGTCTTTCTGTGATTGGGTTAGTTCACTCAGGATGATATTTTCCAGTTCCAACCATTTGCCTACGAATTTCATAAACTCGTTGTTTTTGATAGCTGAGTAGTATTCCATTGTGTAGATGTACCACATTTTCTGTATCCATTCCTCTGTTGAAGGGCATCTGGGTTCTTTCCATTTTCTGGCTATTATAAATAAGGCTGCGATGAACATAGTGGAGCACGTGTCTCTTTTATATGTTGAGGCATCTTTTGGGTATATGCCCAAGAGAGGTATAGCTGGATCCTCAGGCAGTTCAATGTCCAATTTTCTGAGGAACCTCCAGACTGATTTCCAGAATGGTTTTACCAGTCTGCAATCCCACCAACAATGGAGGAGTGTTCCTCTTTCTCCACAACCTCGCCAGCATCTGCTGTCACCTGAGTTTTTGATCTTAGCCAATCGCACTGGTGTGAGGTGAAATCTCAGGGTTGTTTTGATTTGCATTTCCCTTATGACTAAAGATGTTGAACATTTCTTTAGGTGTTTCTCAGCCATTCGGCATTCCTCAGCTGTGAATTCTTTGTTTAGCTCTGAACCCCATTTTTTAATAGGGTTATTTGTTTCCCTGCGGTCTAACTTCTTGAGTTCTTTGTATATTTTGGATATAAGGCCTCTATCTGTTGTAGGGTTGGTAAAGATCTTTTCCCAATCTGTTGGTTGCCGTTTTGTCCTAACCACAGTGTCCTTTGCCTTACAGAAGCTTTGCAGTTTTATGAGATCCCATTTGTCAATTCTTGATCTTAGAGCATAAGCCATTGGTGTTTTGTTCAGGAAATTTTTTCCAGTGCCCATGTGTTCCAGATGCTTCCCTAGTTTTTCTTCTATTAGTTTGAGTGTGTCTGGTTTGATGTGGAGGTCCTTGATCCACTTCGACTTAAGCTTTGTACAGGGTGATAAGCATGGATCGATCTGCATTCTTCTACATGTTGCCCTCCAGTTGAACCAGCACCATTTGCTGAAAATGCTATCTTTTTTCCATTGGATGGTTTTGGCTCCTTTGTCAAAAATCAAGTGACCATAGGTGTGTGGGTTCATTTCTGGGTCTTCAATTCTATTCCATTGGTCTATCTGTCTGTCTCTGTACCAATACCATGCAGTTTTTATCACTATTGCTCTGTAATACTGCTTGAGTTCAGGGATAGTGATTCCCCCTGAAGTCCTTTTATTGTTGAGGATAGCTTTAGCTATCCTGGGTTTTTTGTTATTCCAGATGAATTTGCAAATTGTTCTGTCTAACTCTTTGAAGAATTGGATTGGTATTTTGATGGGGATTGCATTGAATCTGTAGATTGCTTTTGGTAAAATGGCCATTTTTACTATATTAATCCTGCCAATCCATGAGCATGGGAGATCTTTCCATCTTCTGAGGTCTTCTTCAATTTCTTTCTTCAGTGTCTTGAAGTTCTTATTGTACAGATCTTTTACTTGCTTGGTTAAAGTCACACCGAGGTACTTTATATTATTTGGGTCTATTATGAAGGGTGTCGTTTCCCTAATTTCTTTCTCGGCTTGTTTCTCTTTTGTATAGAGGAAGGCAACTGATTTATTTGAGTTAATTTTATACCCAGCCACTTTGCTGAAGTTGTTTATCAGCTTTAGTAGTTCTCTGGTGGAACTTTTGGGATCACTTAAATATACTATCATATCATCTGCAAATAGTGATATTTTGACCTCTTCTTTTCCGATCTGTATCCCTTTGATCTCCTTTTGTTGTCTGATTGCTCTGGCTAGAACTTTAAGAACTATATTGAATAAGTAGGGAGAGAGTGGGCAGCCTTGTCTAGTCCCTGATTTTAGTGGGATTGCTTCAAGTTTCTCTCCATTTAGTTTAATGTTAGCAACTGGTTTGCTGTATATGGCTTTTACTATGTTTAGGTATGGGCCTTGAATTCCTATTCTTTCCAGGACTTTTATCATGAAGGGGTGTTGAATTTTGTCAAATGCTTTCTCAGCATCTAATGAAATGATCATGTGGTTCTGTTCTTTCAGTTTGTTTATATAATGGATCACGTTGATGGTTTTCCGTATATTAAACCATCCCTGCATGCCTGGGATGAAGCCTACCTGATCATGGTGGATGATTGTTTTGATGTGCTCTTGAATTCGGTTTGCCAGAATTTTATTGAGTATTTTTGCGTCGATATTCATAAGGGAAATTGGTCTGAAGTTCTCTTTCTTTGTTGTGTCTTTGTGTGGTTTAGGTATAAGAGTAATTGTAGATTCGTAGAAGGAATTCGGTAGGGCTCCATCTGTTTCAATTTTGTGGAATAGTTTGGATAATATTGGTATGAGGTCTTCTATGAAGGTTTGATAGAATTCTGCACTAAACCCATCTGGACCTGGGCTCTTTTTGGTTGGGAGACCTTTAATGACTGCTTCTATTTCCTTAGGAGTTATGGGGTTGTTTAACTGGTTTATCTGTTCCTGATTTAACTTTGATACCTGGTATCTGTCTAGGAAATAGTCCATTTCCTGAAGATTTTCAAATTTTGTTGAATATAGGTTTTTATAGTAAGATCTGATGATTTTTTGAATTTCCTCTGAATCTGTAGTTATGTCTCCCTTTTCATTTCTGATTTTGTTAATTTGGACGCACTCTCTGTGTCCTCTCGTTAGTCTGGCTAAGGGTTTATCTATCTTGTTGATTTTCTCAAAGAACCAACTTTTGGTCCTGTTGATTCTTTCTATGGTCCTTTTTGTTTCTACTTGGTTGATTTCAGCTCTGAGTTTGATTATTTCCTGCCTTCTACTCCTCCTGGGTGTATTTGCTTCTTTTTGTTCTAGAGCTTTTAGGTGTGCTGTCAAGCTGCTGACATATGCTCTTTCCTGTTTCTTTCTGCAGGCACTCAGCGCTATGAGTTTTCCTCTTAGCACAGCTTTCATTGTGTCCCATAAGTTTGAGTATGTTGTATCTTCATTTTCATTAAATTCTAAAAAGTTTTTAATTTCTTTCTTTATTTCTTCCTTGACCAGGTTATCATTGAGTAGAGCATTGTTCAATTTCCACGTATATGTGGGCATTCTTCCCTTATTGTTATTGAAGACCAGTTTTAGGCCGTGGTGGTCCGATAGCACGCATGGGATTATTTCTATCTTTCTGTACCTGTTGAGGCCCGTTTTTTGACCAATTATATGGTCAATTTTGGAGAAAGTACCATGAGGAGCTGAGAAGAAGGTATATCCTTTTGCTTTAGGATAGAATGTTCTATAAATATCCGTTAAGTCCATTTGGCTCATGACTTCTCTTAGTCTGTCGACATCACTGTTTAATTTCTGTTTCCATGATCTGTCCATTGATGAGAGTGGGGTGTTGAAATCTCCCACTATTATTGTGTGAGGTGCAATGTGTGTTTTGAGCTTTAGTAAGGTTTCTTTTACGTATGTAGGTGCCCTTGTATTTGGGGCATAGATATTTAGGATTGAGAGTTCATCTTGGTGGATTTTTCCTTTGATGAATATGAAGTGTCCTTCCTTATCTTTTTTGATGACTTTTAGTTGGAAATTGATTTTATTTGATATTAGAATGGCTACTCCAGCTTGCTTCTTCTGACCATTTGCTTGGAAAGTTGTTTTCCAGCCTTTCACTCTGAGGTAGTGTCTGTCTTTGTCTCTGAGGTGTGTTTCCTGTAGGCAGCAGAATGCAGGGTCCTCGTTGCGTATCCAGTTTGTTAATCTATGTCTTTTTATTGGGGAGTTGAGGCCATTGATATTGAGAGATATTAAGGAATAGTGATTATTGTTTCCCTTTATATTCATATTTGGATGTGAGGTTATGTTTGTGTGCTTTCATTCTCTTTGTTTTGTTGCCAAGACGATTAGTTTCTTGCTTCTTCTAGGGTATAGCTTGCCTCCTTATGTTGGGCTTTACCATTTATTATCCTTTGTACTGCTGGATTTGTAGAAAGATATTGTGTAAATTTGGTTTTGTCATGGAATATCTTGGTTTCTCCATCAATGTTAATTGAGAGTTTTGCTGGATACAGTAACCTGGGCTGGCATTTGTGTTCTCTTAGGGTCTGTATGACATCAGTCCAGGATCTTCTGGCCTTCATAGTTTCTGGCGAGAAGTCTGGTGTGATTCTGATAGGTCTCCCTTTATATGTTACTTGACCTTTTTCCCTTACTGCTTTTAATATTCTTTCTTTATTTTGTGCGTTTGGTGTTTTGACAATTATGTGACGGGAGGTGTTTCTTTTCTGGTCCAATCTATTTGGAGTTCTGTAGGCTTCTTGTATGCCTATGGGTATCTCTTTTTTTAGGTTAGGGAAGTTTTCTTCTATGATTTTGTTGAAGATATTTACTGGTCCTTTGAGCTGGGAGTCTTCACTCTCTTCTATACCTATTATCCTTAGGTTTGATCTTCTCATTGAGTCCTGGATTTCCTGTATGTTTTGGACCAGTAGCTTTTTCCGCTTTACATTATCTTTGACAGTTGAGTCAATGATTTCTATGGAATCTTCTGCTCCTGAGATTCTCTCTTCCATCTCTTGTATTCTGTTGGTGAAGCTTGTATCTACAGCTCCTTGTCTCTTCTTTTGGTTTTCTATATCCAGGGTTGTTTCCATGTGTTCTTTCTTGATTGCTTCTATTTCCATTTTTAATTCCTTCATCTGTTTGATTGTGTTTTCCTGGAATTCTTTCAGGGATTTTTGCCATTCCTCTCTGTAGGCCTCTACTTGTTTATTAATGATTTCCTGTGTTTCCCTAAGTGTGTTCATGTCTTTCTTGAAGTCCTCCAGCATCATGATCAAATATGATTTTGAAACTAGATCTTGCTTTTCTGGTGTGTTTGGATATTCCATGTTTGTTTTGGCGGGAGAATTGGGCTCCGATGATGGCATGCAGTCTTGGTTTCTGTTGCTTGGGTTCCTGCGCTTGCCTCTCGCCATCAGATTATCTCTAGTGTTACTTTGTTCTGCTATTTCTGACAGTGGCTAGACTGACCTATAAGCCTGTGTGTCAGGAGTGCTGTAGACCTGTTTTCCTCTCTTTCAGTCAGTTATGGGGACAGTGTGTTCTGCTTTCCGGCGTGTAGTTTTTCCTCTCTACAGGTCTTCAGCTGTTCTGGTGGGCCTGTGTCTTGAGTTCACCAGGCAGCTTTCTTGCAGCAGAAAATTTGGTCTTACCTGTGGTCCCGAGGCTCAGGTTCGCTCGTGGGGTGCTGCCCAGGGGCTCTCTGCAGCGGCAGCAACCAGGAAGACCTGTGCCGCCCCTTCCGGGAGCTTCAGTGCACCAGGGTTCCAGATGGTCTTTGGCTTTTTCCTCTGGCGTCCGAGATGTGTGTGCAGGGAGCAGTCTCTTCTGGTTTCCCAGGCTTGTCTGCCTCTCTGAAGGTTTAGCTCTCCCTCCCACGGGATTTGGGTGCAGAGAACTGTTTATCCGGTCTGTTTCTTTCAGGTTCTGGCGGTGTCTCAGGCGCAGAAGTCCTGCCGCTCCTGGGCCCTCCCCCACGGGAGCCCAGAGGCCTTATACAGTTTCCTCTTGGGCCAGGGATGTGGGCAGGGGTGAGCAGTGTTGGTGGTCTCTTCCGCTCTGCAGCCTCAGGAGTGCCCACCTGACCAGGCGGTTGGGTCTCTCTCTCACCGGGTCTGGGAGCAGAGAGCTGCTGCGGGCCCTATCTACCTCATTTTAACAGTAGTTAGGGGGAAGGGAGTGTTTCTGGCAACACTCTCAGATATATGCCCAGAATTATGTCTCCTAGGTGATTCCAAGTCCAGTCAAGTTGAGAATGAAAATTATCATCACAGAGACCAAGAAAGAGAATGAGACAGTTGACTGCAAACTGATCTCAACCAAGACTCAGTTCCAATGGTCACGGTGGTGTGATTCCAAGGATACAGAAGAGCTCCTGCTCACACCTCAACTAGAACCTGACACTTGTTTTCAGTGTGACAGACTACTTTGCTCCGTAATTGGAACAGGGACCTATATTTTGGATATTGTATATATTTACATTTCAAATGTTATCCCCTTTCCCCTCTCTCCCATACCCTCTCCCTTCCCCTTCTTCCATGAAGATGTCCCCACTCCCACCCACCCACTCCAACCTCAATACCCTGGTATTCCCTTATACTGAGGAAACCAGCCTTCACAGGACCTAGAGCTTCTCCTCCTATTGGTGCCAGACAATGCCATCCTCTGCTACATATGTGTCTGGAACTATGGGTCCCTCCATGTGTACTCTTTCATTGGTGGCTTAGTCCCTGGGAGCTCTGAGGGGTCTGGTTGGTTGATATTGTTTTTCTTCCTATGGGGTTGCAAATCCCTTCAGCTCCTTCAGATAAAAGAATTCTTGAAGAGTTTACATCAGGCTAAGAAATAATGTGAGATGCCTTAAGAGATGTTGGGGGCAGATTGGGCCTGGAGAGCAGACTCCATAGTTCCTATCCAAGGCTAACAAAGGAACACCAAAAGAACACTAGGATGTCCTATTAGGGTTACCAGAAACTCAAGTTTAATTTGGAGCCCTATATTTTGCTGGGTAACCTAGAGCCAGTGGATTACTTAAACACCCCATGGCACTTGCCTTGTGGATTCGCTGAACCTTCGTTGTGTATGAGAGGAGGGCCAAGGGTAGGCAGCCAGAGTAGAGAATGGGGAAGCCTAGAGATGGGCGCTGCTTAGGGACACAGGCCATACCATGCTATTCTACAGTTTCAGTGCACTGCATCATGCCTCACACACAAGTGGTTTAATGCAACTTGAGGTTTAGAAAGAGTCAATGGTTACATTAATAACGTGGACATGGCAGTTAGCTTCTTGTAAGGTTGGGATGATGCATACAGCAGAGTACAAGGAACCTAGAAAGGGCTGTGTTCCTCCAAGATTGCATCCTGACTGAGCACGTATTTCTGCACTTGATCTTAGCCAAAAGGCCGAGAAGCGATGAGCACGTATTTCTGTATCACTGACATCATAATTGGGTGTTGGATCTCTGGGTCTCATTCTTGGCTTCCAGTCCATTTTTCAGCTCTTTGACTTAAAAATAAAGATAAAGAAAAGAAAAGAAAAGAAGGGGATTTAGCTCAGCGGTAGAGCGCTTGCCTAGCAAGCGCAAGGCCCTGGGTTCGGTCCCCAGCTCCAAAAAAAAAAAAAAAAAAAAAGAAAAGAAAAGAAGAGAAAACAAAAAGCAAAACAAACAACCAACACAAACCAGCAGAGGCTTGGACAAGCAGTTTGCATTATAAGCATCTCCTTACCTTACTTCTGCAGCCCTTCCCACCTTCAAGATCCCCTTGCCCTCTGCTCACCCTGATGCATGTCAGGTTTCTGGACCTCAACTCCCTCACCACGATGCAAAGCAACTCATCACCAAGGGAGGAAGTGAGTTTGCAATATTTTTCCTGGATACAAATCATACACAGTGACATGGGTATTTGGACCACTCACAATTCCCTTTATCAGCACTCAGTTGGAAATCCCCAAGCTTGTGTGCTTCCATAGAAACATCGGAATGATGGAGGGGGAAAAGAGTCCATGATAATCCGCACTTACTTATCTCTACCTTGGCCTGAATTGGCTTCAGTTTGCCAGAGAGAATTCTTGACAAGCTGGGCTCCTTTACAGCTATAAATGAGGACCAAGATAACCCCCAGAACAATGCTCAGATTTTAAAAAGCAGATTGGGAGCAACTGCTACTAGATATTTACCAAGGTCCTTTTAGCAGAATCTCCAGGATTTTCTGTTCCTGGGACCTCCGCCCTATTCCCAGGGCATGATCTGCATTCGCCACACATGGTTCTCATTCATTTGCATTTAATTCGTCAAAATATCATTTAGTCAAAGTCACTCTGTTAAAGAGCCTCTTAGGAGCTGACAGCCCAAGCTTGGCTTGAGCCTAAGACTGTAATTTGGGACTTTCTTCCCTTTTCTTTCAACTGCAAAGCGGTCAGGCTTAATCCAGCTCTAAACCGAAGCAGGCATGGGGAGCCGCCTCTGCCATTCATTTATGGGTTTGTTTCTCTAATTTTGGACCAGAGTTAGCACAAGCGCATTCCCTGGCCGGTGAAAAGTATTCCGTAAGATGACTCAAAGGGCATCATCTTGCTCTAGTCACAGTCTGCTCAGTGATCCATAGCTCCTCTTGGAAAAGCAGCCAGGAACCTGCAGTTCACTCCTTATTGTTGTATCTCTAACCTACACCAGGATGATGTCTTCCTCTCCTGTGCCACTTAGTGGCTTCCTGGCATAGCCCGCTTCTCTCTCGCCCATGGCTCGTAGTGGTACTCCTTCAACAGGGGTTCGTGTGTACCTGATGAATGCTTGGGCAAATCCTAGAGGTGGAGCAAAGCCACAAGACAAACCGAATATTTCCTTCCACGCACCAAGGTTCCTAGACCATAAAGGAAAATGACATTTTATATCTTTAAAGCATATGCTCTAAAGCAACACAAAGCTTTCTTACATCTAAAAATAAAATTGGGCCTGCTGCAAATGTGAAGCTTGTGACACACTACTTGAGATTACAGCCCCCAAGCGCAAGGCCCTGGGTTCGAAAAAAAAGAAAGAAAAGAGATTACAGCCCCAGGGCCCCAAGGATGGCCTAATCAGTGTGGTTTGCCAAGGAGCCCAAGTTCTGGACTAGAGCGCTCCAACTGATTGACTTATCTGTCCCATCCTCTCATACTTCATCCCCAAGAAATCTGACAACTGCTGGGTTACAGCTCACAGGCACCTGACTTTCAAGAGAGATAAGGTTATTCCTCATTTCTCACAGGTTCACATCCCAGGTATCCCCCGGCCCCCGAACCTTGATCAGAATGCCTGCAAGCTCCCCCCACCTGCCTTGTCTGGCTCAAATCCAGTTCTCCTGATGTCAGATCCATGAGCCTTTCTGCTATAAACTCAACTTGTCACACAGTGTTGGTTGTGCTGGTGGGATCTCAGGGGCTATGGACAGAGGAAGAGCTGAGAGAGCACATGCCGGGATCCTTCACCTTTGCAGAAATAAACAAAACATTTTCTTGCTGCTAAAAATCTAACAGTGGGGATAGTGTGGTGCTAGGTAGAGAGAGCAAAGAAAGCCTCTTCGACCTCTATAGGCTCCATGCCTGTTTATGAAAGGTGGAGACAAAGGTTAGAATGAGGGCAAAAACCTTTTCCCAGATGGGCCTTCTGTAATAAAAACTGAGAGAAAGGATGGATTGAAGACATGGCACTTCCCCCGCCAACACATTATCATCTTTAAATCTTATCATCGTGTGTGTGTGTGTGTGTGTGTGTGTAGGCACCCATGCACCGTAGGGATTATGTGGAGTGCAGAGAACAATCTCTGAGAGTTGCTTCTCCCCTCCCACTATGGGTCCGAGTGACCAAACTTGGGGTGTCAGGCTCCTGTGTAAGTACTTTCATTTGATGAGCCATCCAGCTGTCCCACTGTTTTTGTTTCTAATTCATCAACTTTCAAATAAGAATCTGTGATGGAGACGCCTAAGAGGGGGTAATGGAGGAGTATGAATCTTATCAGACAAGTTTCATCTTGTCTGGGTGAAACCCATAAGCTGGACATTTAGTTTACATTAATAAAAGAAATTGAATCAAAATAAAAACCTGGAATTCCTGATTCCCTTTGCTAATCCATACTGATGAAACCTTGAGGGGTCTTCCTGTCCGCCTTGGCAGCCATCTTGGGCAGACCATGGAGCCCACTTCTTTACTACCTCCACACCTCTTCTCATGCTCAAGAACACAGTGTGCTCCCTTCTCATGTGGGTTTGGTACCCTACTGCAGAGGATGAAGACACCGTTGCATTTGCAGGTAGGGTCCCTGGGCAAACAATGGAAATGCCAGGAGGATGAGGAGAAGTTGCTTAGTTCAGCCAGAGGAGGTGTCTTAGAGCATGGACTGTTCAGAACATCTCTTTGCCAGAAACATCCCATATAACTATGTGTGGTCTGGTTCACAGAACTATCTTCAGACTCTACCTTGAAGTTTAGACTTTCAGATCATGTTTTCTCCCTGACTACCCTGTTTCCAGCCCATGCCCCTCCTGGTTTGTCTCTCTGATTTGCTCAGTCTCTCCAGAGCTTCATTGGCCTTTTATCTGTTCAGATTATCAGATACCCAGCTTAATCATTTTCAGGAACTATTGAGAAAAGTTCTTCCAAGATCAAATCTTGCTTTCCTCTTTTCAAAGCAGTTGCTAATGTCAAAGAGGGACAAGGTCTGCACCCCAGTACAGGGACTGTCCCTACTCCCAATTTACTCTGAACTCCAGTGAGACCTCTGGAAATGGCCTTCTCAGTTGGCGAGCGTCTCATTTCACCTGTAACAATGGGTAGAGAGGTGCTGACTGGATCTTCCAGGGAGCTTTGGGTTATGGTACCAAGCCCATGGTACCATTAATGATCATTTCATTCCCAGAGCCTTGTTTTTCAGTGGGCTTCAAAATACGAGAGCAGTAAAGGATAGGTAGGCCAGGTAGAGTCCCCTTTCTGGCACCTTTCATCACCATAAAGCCACCACGTGAGGAAGAGGCTGGGTGTGTGAGGGAGAGAGAAACATTAATGGACTGGCATTGCTTCTAGGCCTCAGTTCATGGTAAATCAGAGCAAGTGTTTGTTGCAGGATATTTGATCACACTGGGAACCCCAAGAATGTGTCATTTACTGAAAAAAAACTGTCTTTGGTTGTGGTGTGCCTCAACCCTTAGTACACACTTTTAATCCCAAACAATGAAGGTAAAGTTAGTTTATAGAAGGAAGCGCCTATGTTTGAAAGTGATGTCTAATTGAGTGGCAGAAAAAGTGAGGGATGAATCAGAGAATGATTGGACAGACTAGGATATGTCCAACCCTTGTGAAAAAAAGAGGAAAGGGAAGCTACTTGAGAGAGCAGTGCAGAGAGAGGGAGAGAAGGAGGCAGTTTTTTTTTTTTTTTTTTTTTTTTGGTTCTTTTTTTCGGAGCTGGGGACCGAACTCAGGGCCTTGCGCTTCCTAGGTAAGCGCTCTACCACTGAGCTAAATTCCCAGCCCCAGGAGGCTGTTTTACCAGGGCAGTTTTACTAGACAGGTTGAAGAGAGACAAAGTAGACAAAGGTGAAGACAGAATGGACCATAGAATAAACAGGAGACAGAAGATTAGAACAGATTGCCAGAGTTAGTTTGAGGCCAAGTAGAGCAAAAAGCCAGAGACCTAAGAGAAGCCAGATTGAAGCAGTCAGCTTGGAGAGGAGTTTGAGCCAGAACCAGAGGAGTGGAGCTCAGAGGGAAGCAGGAAGGGGTGAGCTTACTCAGCAGCAAGTCCAGAAGCTGAAAACATTCTAGGGCTAGGTAAGATTGTACAAAGTCTAGAAGCTTCCAGGACCAGGCCTAGCTTAGCAGAGTGAGACAGTAAGCTGTGGAGACAACAATTACATCAGGCAAATAAAAGTTACTTCTACAAGCGTTCATGTCACTACTTCCAAAGATGATAGGCAGAAAAGTTGCACCTCGTTTTACAACCGAAGGCGTTTCCATGCTCTCTTCTTCCCTCCCCTTCACACACAAAGCTTCCTACAATTTCAGAACTGGAATATGCTTTGGTCTACCAACAATCCCCCTTCTACACATAAAAAAGCAGTCATATAAGATGTTACAATGGCTTGCATCAGCCCAGGCACTAGCAAGTGTCAGAACTATGACAGAAACTGGGCACCTTGTGTTTCTTTCTCCTCACAATCCCAGGGGCCCCTAACATCAGCCCTGAGCATCCAGCTTTCATTGTCCTTGGCACATCTACAGACGCCCATGTCATTACCTAATACTTTCTCTTTAGGCAGTTCCACTTTCAACTTAATGCAGTTATTTTAAAAGGAAACCACACGGCAGTGGAAAAACCATGTCACTTGCTCTGAATATCAGAGATTGGGAGTCACATGTAAACTAATTGGCAATGACTTCATGAAATCAGCTAGGTCCTGGGATATGCTGAGGACTCTCGCTCAGACACTGATTTTCCTGAGTTTGGAATGACAGTGAGGGTTTGAGAAAAATGAGTGACAGGGACACCAACCCACTCACAAAACTTATGATCCCCAAACTTATCCTGTCTACAAGAAGTGCAGGGCTGGGGGATGGAGCAGAGACTGAGGGATCGGTCAACCAATAACCAGCCTAACTTGAGACCCATCCCATGGGCAAGCACCAATCCCTGACACTGTTAATGATACTCTGTTATGCTTGCAGACTGGAGTCTAGCATGGCTGTCCTCTGAGAGGCCCGATTCACCAACTGACTCAGACAGAGGCATACACCCACAGCCAAACAGTGGATGAAGCTTGGGAACTCTTACAAACGAATAGGAGGAATGATTGTGGGTCTTGAAAGGAATAGAAACTCCACAGGAAAACCAACAGAATCAACTAACTCTTTGGGCTCTCAGAGGGTGAACTGCCAACCAAAGAATGCACAGGGGCTAGACCTAGGTCTCCCAGTACATATGTAACAGATGTGTAGCTTGGTCCTCATGTGGGTACCAAACAACTGGAGTGGGGACTGTCCCTAAAGCTGTTGCCTGTACATGGGTTATGCTCTTCTAATTGGGGTGCTGTCTGGCCTTGGTTGGAAAGGAAGTACCTAGCCTTGAAGAGGCTTGAAGTTCCTACCAGTGGGGGAATACCCAGGGAGGGGCCTCCACTCACTCAGAGGAGAAGGGGAGGGTGACCGGGAGGAGGCTGTGAGTGGGCTGGGCTGTAAAGTGAAGTACCAGAGTGTGACTGAAGCATCCCCTGGAAGGAGGAAAAGGAGTGGGGGACAAACACAGAGCACCCCCAGCACACACCAATGTCAGGGCCTCTCTGCACAGCGCTGCTTCCCTCCACACTGCGTGTCCGCTCCTTATGTTGAGATTGTTGTCGTTCCCCACACGGTTTCAGGGACACAAGTCGCCTGGCCTTGCTCAGTTCTGCAGAGGCTGAAGATAGATACACAGTCCCTACTGTGGGCATGATTCCTCTGGAGGGTCGGAGTCTTGGTGGTGCTTTTTTTCCTGTCTCCTGGGGAAGCCTTTCTAGTTGAAGGCATCTCACTGAAGGAAACAGGACAGTGGACAAGGAATAGAAAGACTCTTAGACTGAGTTTTCCATGCTTTCTTCTTTCCTCTTCTTCCCACGCAAAGCTTCCTACGATTTCAGAACGGGAATATGCTTCGAAAGCCTTTGGTCTATCAAACTCTCCACTCAGTGAGTTTTGTACAGTGGAATCTGTCCCCTCCATCTTGACGGACAGGCCCAGAGCCACAGTGGGATGCACCATGGTTATTATTGGTGATGATAGGAGTAGGCAGAATTTCTCTGTGTCCCTGTCAAAGCTTGCTGTCAGTACCATCTGGATCTCAGGGATTAGGTGACATCAAGGCTACTGCATGGGTGGCCTTGGATTGTTCCCACTTCCGCCATCCCTCCTTTCTTATTATTGTTACCATAAAGCGTGGCGTAGTGACTCTGGTGCTAGGTGTTGGGTCATGGAAAGTGCATTGCAATGCTTCCGGGCCATTCCACCTACAGCAGATGTATGAAGTATTGGGATTCAAACTTATTGATTTCAATGTCTGACACAGACATATATAATGCAGGCAAACTAGTTGGTAGTCTGATGAATGTTCTGGAAACCTGGAGGAGGAAGACAGGGAAAGTCTTGTGGAGGAAGTAAAGTTTTGCTTGGTGTCCCTTTGTTTTGTTTCTTCTCACCCCCCCTTCTCTTACCTTCTTTGAGGATCAGGGGAGAATTTGTACTGGTTCAGGGTTGGGTGGGTTGGCTCTCACTCCTAGCTGTGGGCTCACAAACATCCGGAAGCCTGTGGTGGTGGGAGGGTGGCCAGGTGGACAGTACCCACACAGCTGCCCCTTGAGATCCTTGAAGACAGATTTACCACTTGCCAAATTCTCCTTGTATCCCACTCTCCCCACTGAGGCCGTGCCCAGCAGTTTCTGAGGACCCAGGCAGGCAGGGAGATGGCTCTAAGGAGGCAGATGGAGCAGCATTGTATGTATATAATGTGTGTGAGGACTCCTGGATCATCTCAGGAATGCCCCATTCAGAGTCATCTACCTGATCATCGGGAAAGCCCTTGGGCCACAGATAGGACACAGGCCAACACACGCTCTCTTCCTCCCTTGAAACCCCCTTACTCTCCATGGTTATTATCTCACTATATTGGGGTGAATGATGAGAAGCCTGTACGGCCTTGGTCTTGGGACAAGCCAGACTAAGGACCAGGGAAGCAGGTGATTTTCAAACAGGCCATACAGTACTAAAGGAATTCTTCAGGTGTAGGTGCAGGGTTCTGTGAGCTGAGACCCCCAGGATAGGCGACCTTCCACCCACTGGAAGAACAAGTAAATACTGAGGTACAGAAGGTCCCCATGATTGTCCTCAGTCTCTAAGAACCTTCTTGTTGACTCATATGCCACAGGATGAGTGCTTGCTTGACATCAAGTAGACAAAAGAGGCTGGTCCAAGACAATGTGTCCCAACGTGGCACAGAAAGTTAATAATTCAACCCAAAACTTGAACCCAGATTTCTTTACTGTAAGTGTAGTTTGCCTAGGGTGTCTTTAGTAAGGCATCTGCAAGGTAAGAGGTGGGCTGGTGAGGATGTTGATGAGGCTGAAAGAAGAGAGAAATATTCCAGAGTGGCAAAGACCTGGGCTAACAGGCGACCTCTGGCTCCTCTGCCTTTGTGTTATGTGCAAAGCTTTCTGCTCCTCATCTAGGACTCCCATCTCCCATTATTGTGGTCCCTGAGTACCATCTGGAACCTGCCCTATTCGGCAGTCTTGCTTACTTGTGAAGACTGCAACCCAGCTTTTAGCTGGAAATGCCAAAGGGTGCATGGGAACAGTCAGAAGACACCATTTGATATTCAATGACTTCAGGAAAAATCACTAAGGTACGCAACATCGTGTCCTTCTGTGTTGATACCATAAAACACTCTGGCCAAGAGTAATTTGTGGAAGAAAAGGTTTATTTGGTTTACAGTGCCATCTCATGCTCCACTATTAAGAGAGTCCAGGGCAGGCAGTTCTGGGTAGGAACCGGGAGGCAGGAACTGAAGCAGAGACCATGACAGAATGCTGCTTTCGGGCTTGCTTTCCATGCTGCTTCTCTGTGAGATTTCTTATACCACCCAGGACCACATGTACAACCTACAGGTAGCATTGCTCATAGCGGGCTGGGCCTTTGCCCATCCATGATCAGTGAGTACAGTGCCCCACAGGCAAGCTCACAGGTGAATCTGTTGAAGGCAGTTCTTCAATTGGTCTTTCTTCTTCCCAGGAGAATCAAGTTACAGCCAAGATTAGTCATACCTATTGTTAATGTGATTTAATTGCTGGTTAGAGAAGCCGTGGTACCAGGTACCCAGAACCCCTCTAGAATCAACTCTTACAGCATCTATGACAGTCAGTAGCAAACTGAATGTCGGTGCTCAGAGGGGTTTTAGTACCACACTTGATTTAACAGAAAAAGCACAGGGAGACAGTAAACCTGAGTCTACATTTCTCTCTGCCATCAACTTGCTGTATAGCCTCAGACAAATCGCTAGCCTTCCTTGGGGTTCATAATTTCATCTGTTACAAAAGTGTCCAACTAGATCTAAGCTAAAGTCCACCCCACACCGAGTGAACAGGTGTTGTGTGGCAGTCTTGTAAGAAGACCCTGTTGAACTTAACATTGTTGGAGGGAGATGTCAGGGAGTCAGAAGCGTGTGACAACTTGGTCCCCAATCCTGAGATATGTGGCTTATAGTCCTCAGCAGCTTTTCACAAAGTTCTCTATTGCAGCTTTGGAAGGGAAGAGTAGGAATGGGACAAGGTAGTGATGAAGAGGGAGGGGGAGGGGGACTGGAGGATATGAAGAGGAAGATGAGGAAGAGGAGGGAGAGTGGGAGGGAAAGGTTGAGGGGGGAGGAGGGAGAGGAAGGAGAGAGTGAGCCAGAGCAAGGGACAGGAGGTGCTGGGACCTCGGGAAAGTATCAGCAGATGTGAATGTTTGTAAATGTTAAAGAAGAGGGAGCACACACACTGTTACTGAACTTTGTCTCTTTCCATAGCTGCCTTTCTGTGCTTTCCAGTCTGGTGTCAATCAGCCCTGGTAAGCCATTATCTGAGGAACTTCTCTATGTCCACCACAACCCTTGGGTCACCAAGGATGTATCCAGGCTCAGATAGGTAAGAAAATGTCCATGGTTTTAGGAAAAGGTTGTAAATATGCATGAAAATTTCATTACAAATACAGAAGTATATTTAATTAGAATGTAAAAAGAAACAAAACTTGAAAAGGGTGGCCGGAGAGATGGCCCAACAGTTAAGAGTGTCAGCTGCTCTTTAGAGGACCCAAGTTTGGGTCCCAGTACCTGATTTGATGGGTCACAATCTTTTGTAGCTATAACTTAAAAAAAGGGGGGGGGTACCATGCCTTCTTCTGGCACACACGCACACACACACACACACACACACACACACACACACACACACACCATAAATAAAGAAATTTAAAAATGTACAACAAACATCCCCAAGCCCAGGATAATGATCTAGTTCTTAATTAAGCTCACACATGCTTCCCACTCTTTTCTACTGAATCACCTCTTCCTGGAAGAACACATTTGCTAATTTACTTTCCATAGACAGAAAGAGCCAATGTTTGTCCTTGTCTCATGATGGAAATTTGTGTTCAAGGGCAGTGATTAGGG
Organism: Rattus norvegicus; assembly: GCF_021556685.1. Lineage (NCBI taxonomy): Eukaryota > Metazoa > Chordata > Mammalia > Rodentia > Muridae > Rattus > Rattus norvegicus. The sequence continues at coordinate 161,269,042 of NC_141537.1, read as the reverse complement.
TACACATAATATATGATGTCATACAACAAAAGCCCCCCCCCACCGGCCTGCACATAAGAGGAGTTCCCAGGGGCTTTATTTTAGATGGAATGTAACAAAAAATGGAAAGACACATGGTGTACTTATGGCTGTGCTTTTGGCAAAGTTGAACATAGCTTTTAGGGGAGAGAATTTCTATTTTGACAAGAATTGATGAGAAGAGACTTGAATTGATGAGAAGAGACTCGTGACTGACAACTTTTTACATTTAATAATCATAGAACTTGCTCCCAGTCTAGCTCTTAGCTCTCTCAGTTACAACATTTTTGTGGGCTTGTTGTTTGTTTGTTTTGGGGGGTTCTTTTTTTTTTTGCAGGGGCACTAGATCTGTGTGTATGCTTTGTATTGACTTCTGATCCTACAAGTTTGATCTCAGTACAGGAGAATGTCATAGGGATTAGAGGTAGAGTTTATACTGGAGAAGGTAAGAACATTTTAAACCAGTTGGAGGTCCTCTTCACTCTATACTGAAATGTTCACAGCTTCCCCAGAATCGGTTCACACACACACACACACACACACACACACACACACACACACACACACACACACTACAGTACAATGACAGTCATTTAATGAAACTATCCTACCACATGACAATATACTGGGGCTTTTTGCTGGCAGGGTCTTGGGTGGACCAGTACAACTGAGAACCCTTGAACTTGAGAGTGCATGAGTGTGTTGGAAAGTCTGCCCTGGAGAGTAAGGAGCAGGTGAAGTCCCGAGTGAGTGTGGTCAGGTCAAGGAAGCCAATGCCTTAGCTCAGGGAACTTCCCACTAAGACAAGCTCACCCCTTCTCCTGGTGCTGTGCATAGTAACTGCCCTGAGTTCCCTGGTTGTTGCACAATTGGTACTCTCGATCAGATTGGTCACATCCCACCCAGCCCAATTTTCCCGTCCTTCATTTCTCCCCTCCTGATGTTCCTCATCCAGGGCTCCAGGACCAAGCTGCACTGAAAGATTCAAGGATTTATCAAATGAACCTTCTATTCTCATACCAGTAGTCAACAGATCCACTTACAAGTTCCCCCCACTATAGACAGCTCCACCCACTGCTGTGGCTCTCCGTCTTCGTCCTGTTTATACCTAACTTATGCCTCTATGCTGCCCTCACAAAAGTGCTTTCTTGCTGGGCACAAGAGGTTGGGTACCTAGGATCCATTGACTGAGGAAGGAGGTATGTGTTTGGAAAGGCAAATCTCTTGCTGACATTATTGGATAGCATAGTGCTTCTCAGCCCTTCCCAATGCTGTGACCCTTTAATGCAGTTCCTTGTGTTGTGGTGACCCCCGCCAACCATAAAATTATTTTGTCGCTATTTCACAACTGTAATTTGCCACTGTTATGAATAATAATGTAAATGTCTGATATGCAGGATGTCTGTTGTCGCAACCCACCGGTTGAGAACCTGTGAGATAGTACATGATTTTTTTTCTCATGGCCGTGACCACATACCTGGCAAGAAGCAAATGTAAGTAGGGGATTTCTTTGCCACACAGTTTGAGGAGGTATAGTTTGCTATGCCAAGATAACAGAGGCAGAGGCTGCTTGGGGCCGTAAAGGTGGGGGATTGCTTACATCTTAGTAGGTAAGGACATAGAGACAGAATGGAATCCAGGTTAAGATGCCATCACTAAGAGCCCATCTGCAGTGACACATTCCCTTCCTGCGCCACCTCATGATCATTCTTCAAACTTTCCACATAGAACCATCAGGTGGGGACCAAGTAGGCAGACACCCTAACCGCTCACAGAGACTGGGAATTTGGCTTTAATGAATGCATTTGTAAATTTAAATACATCCTGCCTAGCCTATCCACCTACAGACAATGGAGACCTCTTCCAATACCCTATTAGCATCGTACTCAATAGTTTAGTATAATTTTGGAAGTGTGTAGAAGTGTTGTGCTAAAATTAGCTTCACTGTATGTTAAATAACTGAAGAAACGTAAGAGTATGGTACAATTTTAACTACAATTACATATATAAACACATTCTTATGTAATTGACTATATTTTATATAAGTTACTTATGTAAGTAAAAATTAAACACGGAGACTATATGGACAGTCCCCCTGCTTTAGAGAGAAGGAGGCAAGCTTGTCTAGCACTTAATTTACTTGTTTTTCTAATAATTATATTACTATTGCACTGCAATAAACAAATTATTATTTTCAAAATGTATAATTAAGAAAACAACTGCTCAAGATTTTTTTTTCACACGTCAACCAGGTGAGTGATGAGAGAGCAGGCCTGGATTGCCAGCCGAGAAGTAATGAGTCACAAACAAGAGAGAGCGTGAGTCATGTGTCTTTCTGGGTCGCCTCACTCATTGTTGTGTTTTCTAACCCTGTCAATCCACTTACCTGTAATTTCTTCTTTCACTGAGTCCTTTACATGTGACTATATAACTTAGAATAACTGAAAATCTAGAAAGAAAGAAAATGGACTGTGGATGGGGCCTGGATAGGAGTTCTAGAGAGGGGAGTAGTAAGACATGGGTGCTAGGAGGGAGAAAATGGGAGAAAGGGGGAGGGGTACTCCTTAGTTGGGGAGGTGAAGGGAAGTGGGATAAATAACAAAAATGTTTGAAAAGACCATAAGGAACCACTTTATGTTTTCCTAAAATAATACACACACACACACACACACACACACACACACACACACCCCACACCACCCCCTTTTGTCAGGAGCCATCTAGGATAGACTAAGCTAGCCCACCTTTTTTTTTTTTGCATGGTCTGGGATGGGTGAGCTCTGGAGCTGGCACAGCACTCTATGAGGCAAGGTCCCAAAGAGACTTCATCTCAGAATTTCTTCTTGCAGCTGATATGCCTTTTCTGTCATTATTAAATTAATATAATAATCCCCAGGCATTAGCCCAATTCATTGTATTGATCAGATTTCCTGCACATCATCATAAAGATGAACTTTCATGAACTGATGCTCTTTAGATGAATTAATGATGTGATAGAATTCCTGATTCCATTCAAATAAATAAATTAGGAAGTCCTTTGGTCAGATATGAAGCCCAGAGTGGGCTGGTGTTAAGCGTGAAGTGTTATTCCCTTAACCCGATTATTTTGAAGCCGTTTCCTCCTCATGGCTTCATTCTGTATTGCCTGTAGACTCATTCGTGAAGTTGTTCTCAATGGAGAACATGTCCTTGACTATAGGAGAGAAGATTGTCACTCTCTAATGTTACTTAGGGTCCTCATTCACTCTGCCCTGTGGCTGGGTCTCCTCCTCATCCTTCTTGCCCTTTAACTGGGTCCCCTCCTCATCTTCCCTACCTTGTGGCTGGATCCCCTCCTCATCCCCCTGCCCTGTGGCTGAGGCTTCTTTTCCTCCTCATCCCCTTTTTCAGTCTCTAGACACTCTGTAGGCTCAGTTGTTTGGCTCCCTGTGAGCAGGCTGGGGATTCCTTCTCAGTCACCCTGAACTTTCACTACTCCAACCCCAGGTTCCATTAAGTGTGACGAACTTAACAGGGCACAATGCAGAGATTTCTAATATTCAAAAGGGCTGTGTGTTTGAGTGATTTTTATACACACACACACACACACACACACACACACACACACGAGAACACTTGACAGGTGGTAAGGTATATGGCAGCCCTTTCAAGCCATGTGTTTAAGATACTGCATAACTAATATATATTGGCTTTGAATAAGTAAGTTCACTTTTAATTTTTTTTTAAAAAAGGTGTCATTTGTTCATTGTAAAATTTTGGAAACTTCCAGAGCACAAATATGCATAAACACCTGCCACAACAGAACCAACCTGAGGCAGTCGCTGTCCCTGTATTCATGAATAATGTGTGTGCAGGAATTCACCAGCTGCCTGAGTCCCTAACACCCACGTCCCTGGCTTTCCTACTGTGTAGAAGTTCTGTTGCTGCCCGCCTCCCTCTGGAGACGCACAGATAAAACTCACAGAGCTGAAATGATACTATCAAAAGCATGCTGCACGGTACGTCTCATCTAATGGTGGTTAACATCAAAACCCGGCCTTTTCAGTAAGTCCGTTCTCTGCATATTTGTTCTTACTGCCTAGTACATCATCCCTCAGGACTGCTATGGCCGGATGGACAATTCCTGCCTGTCATTCATTTAGGTTGGCCTCCACTGGGACTCTGACCACTGTAACAAGGATGACCGTGACCATCTAATTTAGAAACAGATCACTGCAAACATTTCCTTGTTCTCCTCCACTTCATTCCTAGAACTAAAATATTGAGTCCTGGTATGAAGGCATGGGCAGGAATCTTTTCACCTCTCTATTGTGTGCATGTGCGAAGTGTGCATGTAGAGGCTGAATGTGTTGGAGGAATCCAGGTGTCTTGGATGTGTGCATGCATGCCTGCATGTGTGTGTGTGTGTGTGTGTGTGTGTGTGTGTGTGTGTGCATATATGTACATGTGTATGCTAAAGTGTTATGGGATATTTGAGCACACTGTGAAACTGAGATTGTGTAATTTATTTTTTTAAAAAGACTATTTCTAGTTGTCATGTGGTTCAGTCCTCCACACACACCTTTAATCTCTCTGGCTGGAATACGGACACGTCCTTAGTATACACCTTCATTCCCAAACAATGAGGGTAAAGTTAGTCTGTAGAAGGAAGTGCCCCATATTTGAAAGTGATGTCTAACTGAGTGGCAGAAAATGGTGGGCCAGAGAAAGATTTGACAGAACGGAATATGCCGAACTGTCATGAGAAGAGAGAGGAAAGAGAAGGTACTTGATGGTGAGGAAGAGAGTACAGGATACAGTAGAGTGCATGGAGAACAGGACAGCAGAGTTGAGAGGGAGTAGAGCAGCAGAGAGAGGGAAACGGAGGCAGTTTTACCAGGACAGTTCTACAGAGACAGGTTGAAGAGAGAACAAGCTAGACACAGGTGAAGACAGAACAAGCGGGAGAATAAGAAGGAGCCAGAAGATTAGACACATTGCAAAAGCCAGCACGAGGCCACGTTGAGAAGCTGAGAGAAGGCAGTTTGAATCAGCTTGGAGAGGAGTTTGAGCCAGGACAGCTGAGTTGACCCAGCCAGTCAGAGAGCAGAAAGAACAAGAAAGGGCGAGCTGATTCAGCAGTCAGTCTCACAGGCCGAAAACACTCTATAGATTAGATTGTACAGAAGCTAGAAGCTTCCAGGACTAGCTCACGGCTAGCAGACCGAGGCAGTAAACCCTCCAGACAATTGCAGCAGGAGAATCAAAGTTACCTTTACACTCAAAGTGATGCCGGGTGTTGCGCAAGTTACTTTGCTTTGCCAACTTGATACAGACTAGCATCATCTGGGAAGAAAGAACCTCAATGAGAAAATGTCTGATTAGACTGGCTAGCGGTGGTGTCTGTGGGACATTTTCTCAGTGACTGTATTCCTCGGGGTTCTCTCGAGTAACAGAACTTATAGAATTGTAGAAGGAATCTCTCTTTCTCTCTCTCCCCGTTTCCATACACATACACATTTTCACGCACATATAGAGATCGATATGAGAAGGCCCAGTCTCCTGGGAGTAGTGCCACCCTAGCTAGGGGTCTTGGATTGCATCAAAAAGCTTGCCGAACAAACCTGGAGGAACCAGCTAGTAAGCGGACCTCCTTCATGTTCTGTGTGCTTCAGTTCCTGCTTCCAGGTTCCCGCCCTGAGCTCCTATCCTGACTTCCCTTTGTGACGAACTGTTGACCTGGGATGTGTGAACCAAATAAAACTCTTTTCTTAAGTTGATTTCTTTCGTGGTGTTTTGTCACAGATATAGAAAGCAAGTTGAGACACGTGTCTTCCTCTCTACCTTGTTGTCTGAGACAGAGTCTCTCACAGAACCTGGAGCTCCCTGGATGACTAGTTAGGCTGGCCAGTGAGTTTGGGGGATCCTCTTCTCTGGTTCCCCAGTGCTGCCGTTCAGGGTGCATACCCCCACAGCAGCCTTTTAGTGTAGGGTCTGGGTTAGAGCCCAGTTCCTTATGCTTTGGTGGCAATACTTACCCACTGGCTCATCTCCCTAGCCTTCTTGTGCTTCCATTTCTTCAACTGGGACACGTGTTTCTTCCTTGTGATTGAAGTACAGAGACAACAATTCACTCAGCACCTGAAATAATAAAACCCAAAATAACATTAGCTTCTAGCCTTTCAGTGGGGATCAAAACCTGTAGCTATTAGAAAAAATACAATGGTAGATTCTACTGGTATTTTTGTATCTTTACCTCCTCCCTCTCTTCCTCCCCTCCATCCCCTCCCTCATCCCTTCCTTCCCTCTCTCCCCTCCCTTACATCCCTCTTCCCTCTTCCCTTCAGTTCCCATGCCCTACTCTTCTTCATCCCTTCTTTCCTGTCCTGTCCCCACCCCCACCTAATAAACACTTACTAGTGCCTCACTACATGTCAGACATTATTCTAACCATGCACAGTCACCGTAGTAATATATATTTATTTTTTTTCTAGAGATAAACAAGACTAGTGTACCTATGTGAATTCATAATCGCTTTTCATTTCCCATGATTTAAATCCATCAAATGGGAAAGACTGGCTATTATGTCAGAAATATAAGAGACTATAGGCTGTCTGTTCTAAGCGTTGTACATCTTCATGGATGAGAAAGCTGGGCTCCAAGGTAAGCAACTTCGAAATGTTCCACAGCCACTGAGCTAAGGATCAGGCTGTGAGCCTGTGGTTTTCTAGCATATCACAATTTCTTTCCATAAACCCTAACCAGCAGCTGCACAGATGTACCCGTGAACAAGTCAGCCGCACACCAGCTCAGCATCTCATAGGCTGCGTCGCATGTCAGTGTTTATGTTTGGCTTCCATCAGCTTCCCTTCTCACCAATACGCATGCGTTGTCATGCTGGCAGGGGCGGGACATGAGGATGCATGATGCCTATGGCCAATGAAATCCTACCTCTAACCTCTCTGGTGTCCCCAACACCCTCAGAGATGCTGCCTTATGTGGCAATGGAGACTTTGCTCAAGTGGCCTCTGCTGTTTTCTGAGATGCTGGCCATCTGAGACCAATGACAATAGCCAGAAACTGTTAAGAAACTGTTATGTACTAGAAAACCACAGGTTCACACACCGATCTTCTGATAACTTGGCCTTTGATCTCTCCTGCTTCCTCTCTGGTTGTGATCTGCTGAACTATGGAAAATTCAAGGCCATTTTTTCCCCTGTAATTAGTGTACACCTTCTGTGATAGACATTCTCCAGAATTCCCCAACAGGGGACAGGAAACACGCCCTTTCCACAACTCTGAGCTTTGTTTTGGAATCATAATGACCATGTTCTTACAGCCTATGCGTTGGAGCAGTCAAGGGAAGCCTGGGCCCTGACCCCGCTCTGATGCATATAAGCTGAGCACCTTCCAATAGCTCATTCACTGCTCTAGGCTTTGACCCTGGTTATCATATCTGGATACTTCTACCAGCATTCCCAGCTCAGAGTAAGTCAGACAGTTCGACATGTTTGCACTGAACTCATTATCAGAAGTCAGTTTGCCATGCCCACGTGTCAATCTGTGCTCTGACAGGGATGTGAGTAGGACTGCCCAGTCATTTTTACGTGAAAGGATACATGAGGAGTTCTTGATGCAGATCACAACTTCGCTGGTTACTTTTCTTATTACAATAACCAAATTCCCTACAAGAAACAACTGAAAGGAGGAGGGATTTAGCCTGGTTCATGGTTCATTTCAGGGAAGACATGATTGGGAGAAGGTTGTGGCTGTGTCAGCAGAACCAGATGGTTACATGTTCCCATCTTAGTGGTACAGATCAGAGAGGGGACAGGAAGCAGGGACTGGCCATAAAATACCAAGGTCTACCCCACAGTGACCCTCTTCCTCCAGCAAGGCTCCACCTCCCAAAGGGCCTCATTAATGTCCAGATTATGACCAGCCACAGATTAAAAACTCAATGTGAACTTTATAGTCATGGAGAACTTCCCTGTTTACTGCACCAGTGGGTGGCACAGCTTGCTAACAGTGCCTGGCCCACAGAAAGGACTTCACAAATGACACCTGAGGAAGACACAATGCTTTCTTGACCAACTTCCAGGTTGGAGAACACTAGGACTTAGGAGCTAGTGTGACAGGTCCCTTGGGTAGAGGTAGAAGAGGCCAGGAAGACTCAAAAGGCGACGGTTGAGGAAGCAGAGTACACAGTGTAAACTTAAGAAGAAAGGGACAGGCATTTACGAAAGACAGTGACGCACCTTGACCTCTGGAGGAGACCTGGTAAGGATCCCCTGGGTGAGGAGCCAATTCTCCACACCTTACTTCGGAATTGCTGTAAGTAGGTGCCCTCTAGGTGAAGGAGGAGGACAAGAGACAGCTGAGCACAAGCCATTTCAATTCCTATTTTTAATATGAAGCTGGCCTCCTCAAGGCTATTGTCTCAGGGTGAATGGCCTCCATGGAAAGGGAATCTGTTTTCCTCGGTGTTGGTCTGCCTCAGCCACTGTATCCCTTCAATGACTACAGCTTTAATTCCTACCTGCCTCCCGGAAGTCAGGAGGACTGGACTGGGCTAGAGAAGGCCTCATTTTATCAGGTGATTTATCATATCCAAGACACATACTGAGAAGAGCTTTTAACTTGGAAACACTTAAACTATGTTTTTTTCCCCAGAGTTTTTTATTCTCTCCTCTCCTCCCTTGGCTTGAGACTGCAATAAAAGGCATGGTTACCTGCAGTAAATACCAGACTGGCTTTGTGCTCAATGAGGGAGCCAGGAGAAGATGTGGTGGGAGCCAAAATTGTGAAAGAGCATCTGAGAGAAGAGATGGCCACTGTCTTGCCTCCCCTCTGTGGTATGGTTTCTCTCATCCTCAACCTGGCATGCTTCCTTCGGGTGCCCCAACCCTAGCTCTTCTCTCTCTGCTCATTCCTTATTAGAGGTGGAAAAGCTGCCCACCTAGGATGCTGGGTATCACATTATGAATTCCAATCAAGAGTGTCTTCCTAAGGCTGGGCATTTATTTCATTCTCTAGAGACCCTGACGATGATACAATCCCTGTGCCCTATGTTGTGTGGGTTCTACCTAAGATCAGGCTGGCTTCTCTACACCCCAGAGTTTTCAAAATGATCTGGGGGTGGTGTGGGAGTTTAAGGATTTTCCAGGGACGCAGTGTTATTTGATAGTTAATTACTGGGTACTCCATCTCCCTACTCTATGTCTCACAACATTAAAAGGGACCTGTCATTGTCTCCATTTTATTGATGATTTTGATAAACACATTTATAAATACACTATATAGTATATATTTTATACTAAAAGGGTAAAGTTTAACATGAAGCCCCACAGCGTATGTTCTGAATGTTTATTCTAGCTGTAGAAAACTTCATTGAGTCGTCTAGCTTATGAGTCTGGTCAATTTTTGTGTGTAATTTTTAAAATAATAAACTTTATAAAATGAAAACACACACAAAGAGATGAGGAGACTGAAACTCAAAGAGGTTTGTGAGCTTGTATGTAACTACCAACATCAGAGCGATAGGTCAGGACCTCATTCAAAAGCCTTTGTTCTTATGTTTGGGAGAATGGGTAGAGAACTGTCTGGAGTTCGCAGTCATCCTTCAGAGGCCCTTGACTCCTTGAGGAAACTGCTGAACCCACAGCTGGGCAACATTCTATCCCAGGAGTCAGTGGCACCATTTTCTGTCTTCAACCAAGACCAAAGTTACACTAAGACTCTGAATCCTCAACCCAGTAGAAAGTGAAACAGAGTTTCTGAGAACCCATGAAAGGGCTGAGAGAAGCTAAAAGCAGAAGCTGGGAACCCAGGATCGGAAGACAGACATTGCTTGAGTAAGGGTATAAGTATGGGTGTGGGACCTGTGCAAATGTCATGGGCCTTAGTAGCAGAGAACCAGGTTAAGGATGCTTTAGCCATCAGAAGGCAGACCAGTCCTGCAAAAAGCCGATTTATGACAGAGTGGGTGGGATGCAGTTCCCTTCCTGGGATGCCTGTGAAGTATAAACAGAGCAGCTCTGGGAATCTAGCTGGAGGCAATGGAGAGAGGAATGTTCTCTTTTCAGACCCAAGACCATGGAATCCTGAGTGTATTCAAGAACAGATTGGAACTGAGGGCGGGATGGGAGAAGTTAGAAGTTGTCCTTTGCACAGAATGAAGTTACCATGCATTCTTCTAATGGCAGCAGGTGCCCAGACATGGCAGCGATGACTGGACAGGGATGTTTGTGTAAACAAAAGAAATATAAATAGACAGGAAAGAGTAAACCAAATATAACACCCTGCCACCAAGTTCAAAGTCACTGTGAGATTGACAGGCACTATTTTTAGAGGGGTGTGGAAGAAGAGGCAAGCACTATTTATAGACAAGGGATTGTATGTAAACTCTGACAGCCCATGACTGCTTTCTGCAGTGCGCTACACGGTCCAGCTTGCCTTCAGAGATGGCCCATTGTTTTCTCATCCTCGCAGAGAAGACATCAAGAAAGAAGAAAGACCAAGGATGATTTTTTTCTCCCATGTGCATGCCTGTACATATACGCTCCCCAGTTCAGCTCCTTTCTTCTCCATGTTCCCTGTGTAACATGTATTCCCCACGGCTGACTTGACATGCCTTTCTAGATCCTAACATAGATCCAGTTGGTGCTCCCTGCCTCTCCTATGTAAACACACATGCACATCCCATGATTTCTTCTGCTACTTTTCTGTCTCTGTGAGGGTTACCACCAGCCACGTGAGGATAAGGCTACAGCTTATGTCTTCAAGCTAAGTAAGCACACAGTAGGTTGAGGTTTGAACGGGCAATGCCCCCCCCACCTGTTCATACAACATGGTCATGCGCAGTAGTTCATATGCTTTGGTCGCAGTAACATGAGAGAAACTGTAGTTCACTTACTTTCTCACTGACCCAGAGGAAAAATGAGTTTGAATTTCACCCAGGGAAGTTTTCTGTTTGATAGAGTGCTGGGGACGATGCCATGCTTGACTTCTTGTTCACTGGCTGAGGGGTGACTGTACCATTTCTTAAGCTTGTTTTTGCTTTCACATTTTTTCTATCTTATAGTAAATGTGTTCATAATTATGATTTATAAATTTTATCTATAGTTCTTCTGCTTTCAAGTGACTCCATGTTAAGAATAGCCTTAACCATTTCCAGAACACAGACATTACATTTTTTTCCGTCATGAGATTTGCATCCATATTAACTTAGGAAATCCATGCTCTTTTGAGTCCTTTTGAGTCTTTTTCCTTCTCCCCTTCTCCTTTGGATGTCTCCTAACCAGAAGGGGGCAGCAGCCTCTTAGTATTTCCTTCCTTTGGTTGTGAAATCCTTTGCAATGCTCTGGAAAGAAACAGACTAGGGATCTGGGATTTGCTGGGGAAGAAGAATGGGGTCACATGACCAGTATGCTAGAGAAGAATGTCTTTGGTGTGTCATTTGCTCAAGGGGGCCTGAGAATCTGGTCTCATTGGATGACATTAGAGAACTCAGGTCTTTGATATTTAAGGACCCAAGCAAAGTTCTGGGGCCTCAAAGCCTGAGAGGTGCTAGATAGTATGCAAAATGTATAGAAAAAGGACTGTCTGGGTAGGACATGTTGCAATGCACCCCTTACCTGGTTGGGAACCGGATCTGAGGAAGATCTTTAGGGGCTAGGTGACATGTTGGTCAGTCAGCTTTTTAGAGCTAGGACTGCCATTGAAGTTTGCCGCCTGGGTCCCTCAAGAGCTCCCCCGACCACTCAGGGAATGGTGGTGGCAGATGAGGTATTATAATTTAATTCCCAGCCGTGGCTAGTCCCACAAGTTTACTTAGTGATCTGGTAGGCGCTGAGCTTATCCATTGACTTCATCCTATTGAACAGCCAGAAGAAAAGTGTGGGTGCTTCACGGAGGGACAGAAGCTGCCCGGTATTCCAGATCACATAGGAAGTGGGAAAAGAACAGAACTGGCTAGAGATCCCCAAGGTGTAGGGTGGGAGATGGAGTCCTACAAAATACCCTCCTGCCTTCTCTAATTCTCCGTGGCTCAAGTCTTTAATCTGTAGGGTGACATTTTCCCCAAAACTATTAATAGAAATCAAAGCAGCAGGGAGATAGGGGTGATTTTGAGGATAAAAATCTTTATTGTTGTTCTTTGCCGAGGAAACTGAAGGCGATAGACAAAAGGGAAGGAAGATGCACCGGTCCAGGTTGGCTGTGCTTCGGAGGTTAGTGCTGTCAGAATGGGTGGGTCAAATTATTCAATATGACTGAACTGCCCTGAGTGAAACCAGTCCCTTCAGCTCTGTTCTTCATGAGGAAATGGAGGCTAATTCAAGGGAACGCTGGAAATGGCCCTGGTCTAGTTCAGCATGGGGTCAGCCTCGCTGCCTACTCTCCCCGAGTGGCACATTTGCAGTGCATGTTGGACAAGGAGGCAAAACTGTTCCATTTTCTTTTCTTCCTCCTCTGGGCCCCTTCAGGCTGGAAGACTCTCTACGTGCTTCTGAAATCGAGCATCCTAAGGCTGGTCCATGCTCCCAGATCGCCTTTTGATAAGCATTTACCTCCTATTGCTCTTCCGATCGGTATTTGCTCTGCATTTCCTGTCTTTGTGGTTTGTCAGCTCCTTAACATTGCTTGAGCTTGGTTGGCGTGTGTTAGGGTGAATTATGAGAGTTAAAAGCTTCCAAACCTCTGGCATGCTGGAACAGTTCCCTGAATGTGGGTCTATTACAAACTGCTGTCATCGTCGTTTATATCAAAAGCATCTCTTGCCCCCGGGACACAACTGTTTTCAAAGCATTTCTGTCCAAAGTTGCACATACTCAGGAGATTATTCCTTCCATTTCTGCCTCGTTTTCAGAGAAGGATTTGAGCAGTCCTTTGGTGTGTGCAAATCTCACTCTCTGGTGTGATTATGGAAAAATGAAACCAAAGCTTTCACACTCTAAATTCTAGTCCCAGGCCAATAGGCTGTGTAACCTCGATAAGCCATCGAATTTCACTCACCTCTAGTTGTACTTCTGGGAGCTGAGAGGGAATGGATGCTTTTTCTCTGCTAGGAAGCTGAGAAATGGTTTTACATAGTAGTACAGACTGGACTGGTTGGAGCGCGGAGAAGCACGAGCTGATGGGCTCGGTAGTCCGTAGAGAGCTGTTGCCATATTGGCTGCTGCGGATCTGTTTGCCCTCACTTAAATCTTCACCCACTAAAGGAATGAGGCATTGGAAAGCATTCGGAGTCTGTTTAAGCTGGGGAATGAGATAACAGAGCAGGGCATACCATGGCTGGCCCTCAAGAGAGCAGCTGCTCTCCAGAATATGTCGTGGGCCTCAACCTGGCAGCAGGGTCCCAGGCTGAGCCTGGTCCTCAGCCAGGACTCCGTAAATACCAGGGAAGTGAGTGAACAAGTGCCTGTCTCTAGTTTGGGTCAGTGACACTGAGAGGGCATCCAGGGTACACAGGAGGAGAGGACCTGGGCAAGACGGAGACCGCTGTTGCTGGTTGGTAGTGCGCTAGACAATTTGACATGCCCTGTGCTTAAATCCTGCAGAGAAGCGTCCACTGTGGAATGCCTGCTCTGGTGGTAGGAGGGAAACACAGATCCAAGGAGGCAGCCAAAGGCCTGAAATGGGTGTAGCTCTCTCAGGGTTGTTTTACAAACTCCTCTTTCACAGGGAGCTGATAAACCAGAATTCTCCCTCCACCTCTTCTCCTGGATGCGTGCTGGCTGTTCTATATGCTTTCATCTCCCTTGAAATAGCAGTGTGTATTTTTGTTTTGCAGTTAAAGTGTAGACAAACGGACATTGCTGGTGGCTTCAGATCTATTGATCAGCTCGCTGTGGTCAGAATACAGCTCAGTTCTGTGACTCCACAACTCGCACACACCCTACATAGTCTCTCTCTGGATCTCCAGACTTTGAACCACCAGTTTTCTAGCATCACAGTTTTATGACTCAGAACCGATGGTGTGAATGAAGTCACACAGCACATAACTTTCTAAGTTCAGTTTCTGTAACTCAGCAGAGGTCTTTTGAGAGTGATCCAAGTTGACTGTTGTTATCTGTTATCTTCGTTCCTTATCTTATCATTATTAGGACGGAGGAGCCCTGGTCACGTGACTTCCTGGGTAGCTTCCACTGTTTGGGTGACTGGGGCTGGAGCCATTACATCTATGATAACAAATTTTCATTTCTCACAGCTGAGTACTGAGGATTGGGACTTCAGAGTCAGACGATTAATACTGCAAGAAGCCGTCCAACTGGTCACCAGAGAGGCTGTGATATTTTGTGTTCCCACCAGCAGGGCGTGAGTCTCAGGTGTGCCATGCCCTTATCGGGATATGACTGTGTCCATCCAGAAAATGCTGAAGCCAGGTGTGGTGCACACCTTTAATCCCAGCAGTCACAGGGCAGAGGATTTCTGTGAGTTTGAAGCCAGACTGACCTACATAGTGATTTCCAGGACAGCCAAGGCTACATAGGGAGACCCTGTTTCAAACAAGCAAACAAACAAAAATAAACAAATGAACGGAAAATACTGAGCTACCGTAGCAAGGGAGTAGAGACAGTTTATTGTGTTTAATGATGAATTCCCTTTAATTAATAGTGACAGTGGATGTCTCACCATGTGACTGATTACTGGTCCACTTTACTCTGGGGAAATCTGCCCCATTTCTAAGCTGATGTCTTTCTTATTCGCTGAGCATTGAGGGCTCTCCGCAGAAGCCCTTGATTAGATTTTTTTCTCCAAGCGTTTCCTTTGCATTTGTCTTACTACTTTTTCAAAGAGTAGAAGCACATCGTGCTACAGGTCAATTTCCCAATACTTTATACATAGTGTTACAGGTCAAATTCCCAATATTTTATACATAGTGTTAAAGGTTAAATTCCCAATATTTTTTTGGGGGGGAGGTCGCACTTTCAGTAGTTATCTGAGAATTCTATGCCTTTTCCCAGATCAAAACAACTTCTTCTTATGCTTCCTTTGAGAATTTTTGTCATTTTAAATGTCGACTTAGGTCTGTGAAGCATTTTGAGTTCATGGAGTTGCATTGAGTGTGAGGGACCAGAGTTCATCTCTTTGTGAATACAAATCCAATTGTCTCAGTATTGTTTGCTAAAAATACCATTCTCTTACAATTAAATTGCATTGGTGCCTTGGCTAAAAATCCGTGGGCCATATTTGTGTAGGAGTGTTCCTAAACTTCCATCCCGTTTCATTGATCTATTTCTGTGTGTTCCCATAAATATCTGTGTTGGTTACTATAGCTCTATAATAAATCTGAGGTAAGAGGGGTGAGTACACCCACTCAGTCCTTCTTACACACATTGTTTTGTCTATTCTTATGGCATTATCTTTCCATATGAATTTTAGAATTAGCTTCTCGGCTTCTTTTTTTAAAAACAGCCTCCTGGCATTTTGACCAGGACTGACCCCTTTACTTGGTGACTGTGTCTCCTCATTTATTGAAGCCTTTGCTTTCTTCCGACCAGCATTTTGGAACATGCATATTCTGTACATGGGTGCTGGGCTCAGAGGTTGTACAGACGGGTTAAAGCTATTGTAGATATGAGATGATTTTTCTGTTTAGATTTGTTTCCAGTCATTGTTGGATGGATCTAGAAGTGTGGTTGCTTTCTATGATTTGACCTCGTATCCTGTCACCTTGAGAGTTCACTCATCAGTTAAAGAAGTTTTGTGCAGATGTCTTACAATGAGTCATTAGAATATAGCAAAACTGGGATTATTGTCCCTCTTTTAATTTAAACAGCCTTTGTTCCCCTTTCTTGCATTACTGAAAAAGACTTCCAGTACATGTTAAATAGGACTGATCAGACCAGACAGTCTCACCATGTCTGATAAGAGAGAGGAAGTGTTCTGTCTTTCACCATTAGGTGTAATATGACTCACAGGGGTTCTGTGGATGCCTTTTATCAGAAGGGCGATTTCCTTTTCACTCTCGGTGCGCTGAGAGTTTCTATCACCGATGGATATTTAACTTTGTCAAATGCTCCTTGGCATTAGTAGACAGCGTGCCTTATGGGTTTTCCCCTTTCATTTTAATGTGATGGATTTTACTGACTGCTCTGGAATATTGCATTCTTGGAGTAAGCCCCACTTTGTCAGGTTAATTTTTCATTTCATGCTTGCGTTCTTTTTTAACTGCCTTTTGGCTGCTCTGTTCTCCATGACCTACCTATAACACTGGCTCAAACACGTCCCTTATTTTCATGGGTGTCAGCTCCTTTGGTTAGACACACAGTCTTCTGAGCTCACTTGCAGAGTTCAGAGGCAGTGTGCAGTCCACAAAGACAAACTTCTTGCCATGTACCAGGAAAAATAGAAATTAGGAATCAGAAGGTATTGACTTATACAATTCCCATTCGTTCTGGTAGAATTTTCCCTTCAGAATTTCCCAAGACTACAACACTGTACAATTCTAGGTCTGAAATGAATAAACTATATTTATTCTATTGTTCACTCAACAATTGCTTACTGAGAATGCATTATTGTAAGGTATTCTGTTCAGCTCTGGGGGTACTAAGATAAATAAAAATATAGTATCTGCCTTCCTTAAACTTATACAATGGTAGAGGAAACCAAATGCTAAGTAATATACAGATGTGGGGAAGGAGCACTGACAATCTCTTTGCAGTATTATTTCTGTATGTCAAAGTCCTAAGTAAAATATGTCATAGTGGCTGCGCTGAGAGCTCATGAGGTAAAGTTCTTGCCTTGGGAGCACAAGGACCGGAATTTGATTCCAAAAAAAAAATCTACATTTATAAAATCAAAATATGAGAATATATGATGGTGATCGGAGCACTGAGTAAGTAGAGGTAGACGGACCCTGGCCAGCAGAGCTCAAAGAAAGAAAGAAAAGAAAAAAAGGGAAAGAAAGGAAGGAAGAAAAGAAAGAAAGGAAGGAAGAAAGGAAGAAAAGAAAAAGGAAAGAAAGAAAAAGGAAGAAAGAAAGAAAAGAAGGAAGATGTGACTGATACCTGAGGCTATCCAGTATCCTTTAGCTGACACACACATATGCTTCAGCAGTAAACCCACTGCCCATGTATACATACTATGCATACACCTTCACACACAAATATATGCTCATGCCTACACACACACACACATACAGACAACACATTTCCCTTCACATGAATTTTTTTTTTCCGGAGCTGGGGACCAAACCGAGGGCCTTGTGCTTCAGGGCCTTGCGCTTGCTAGACAAGCGCTCTACCACTGAGCTAAATCCCCAACCCCCACATGAATTCTTATACACAAACCCAAATGCACACACAAATACACACACACACACACACACACACTCACACACACACATGAAATCATACCATGTTATAAAGTGTTATACACATGCAGACTGCACATGTTATTAGAATTTTATGTTTCTATCTGACTTGATGATAAACTAAGAGGCAGATGATGGCTCTGTGGCTACATGAGACACTCTCCACATGAATTGTCATCCAGAATTGAGAGGATGCTCGAGGGATAAAAGGTCCAGACACTGAAAGAAACACAGGGGTGGCCTAGGAAAGAGAATGGAGACCTTTTCAGGGTGGCTAGTCTCTGGAAATTCCACTTCCTCCTCCTATCACTGGAACCCCAAGTTGCTAAGTGACAGAGACACGGAAGGGCAGTGGGAGGCAGAAAGTATGTTGAAATGTAACTTGAGGACAGAGAATTGGTGACATGCTTCCGGAACCCAGCACAAAACAGAAGCCAAGTTAAGTCACCTATGGTGAACTCCCAGCTTCCAAAGAGGTACTAGCTGTGTTAAGAATTGGGACTCAGAAGCATTTTCTCTTCTGTGGTCTCATCTAAAAAATGAGCAAATCAAGACTACATGGGAGAGTATGCTGTGATTCTCAGAGTGGGTAGCAGCCACGCTGTGCCTCTCAGAAAGGCCTGTGCAGTTTTGTTCTTCATCGAGGAAGGCTGAGATGTCCTTGTGGGGACAGGGGCATGGAATCACAGACATGGTAGTCTTTGATGCTGAAGAAGATAGAAGGATGCTGGAAAAGACAGCTTTCTCCCACCTAAAGCTGGAAAGCTCAAAGTGCACACTTTCCATTGGCAGGATGGTTACTGTAATCAATTCCGACTGAGTCCTTACTCTATGTCAGGAACTCTTCCGTACACACACCAACAGATGTGGTCTTCTCTTATGTGGTGGGTTAGTTCTATTTTATAGATATGAAAACTGAGGTGGATGAACACCAACATAGACCTGAGTTTACATAGATCTCAGTGACTTAATTTCAGATGCAGACAGTTAACTATGGACTAAAACCATTTCAGGGCAGAGAAGGCCATTTAGTTCCTTCTGTCCATAGTCCTCGCATAAAGAGATCCTCAATTGGTAGCATGGGCTCTTTGCCATCTCTAGGGACCTAATAGCTACCACATCAGAAAATCTAGGATGCTGGTGTCGTAGAGGAAACAAACAAACAAACAAAAAACGAGAAAGAAAGAAAGAAAGAAAGAAAGGAAGGAAGGAAGGAAGAAAGAATGGAAGGAAGGAAGAGGCTTGTGGTTGTTTTAGAAAAAGTCCTGACGTTTCTAAAAATGACTTGTGCTGAAAAGGCTGACCACTGACCCCAATTAACAGTCTTTCCCTTCTCTCACTTACTCTACTGCCCTGGGCAATATGCCAGAGACTATAAAGCAGCCTTATTCCCAAATCCTTTATAATTCTCTTTTGCCATTGTTAGCCTTCTGGGTATTACCTAGTGCCTATAAAGCATATTAAATTAATTTCTTTTGCCTCACATGACATTTATATTTGAGAGGTAACTCTGTGATCACACAGTGAGGTGTCTGATTAAAAAAAATGCTAACCTCATATCAAGTGGAGAGCTAGCTAAGTATTAGCTCCTTTTGGTCACACCACCCAGTGCACATGTTCATTGAGTCATATGACTGGAACAGTTTATGGTCAGCAGGGTTGCAAACAGACTAGCTATGCTATTTAGTTCTGTCATCTTCAACTAGAGTCATCTGAGGAGAAGGGACTTTAATTGAGAAATTACATCTATTCAATTGGCCAATGGGCATGTCTGCAAGGCATTTTCTTCATTGATAGTGATTGATGTGGGAGGACCCAGCCCTCCTGAGCTTGTGGCCCTGGATTTTGCTGAGCCAACCATTGAGTAACATTTTATCATGGCTCCTGATTGTGTCAGTTCCTGCTCTGATTTTCTTCAGTGTCTGGCTGTGATCAGGGCATGTAAGCCAGAAACTCTTTCTTCCACAAGTTGCTTTTGCTCATGGTGTTTATTCCAGAAATACAACCCAAACTATAATGCTACTCCTTCTAAGAGCTAAAAGAAGATGTGTCAGAGGGGATATGCTTGGAGATTTTCACTCCTCATTTCCATGCCTATATTCCTACCGAGCTCTGGTGGGTTCTTTACACCACCAGCCTTCCACCAAGCTCAAGGAAAACAGAGGAGAAGTCAATAGCACTACGTCTGCTGTCAACTGTGCATGGAGTTTTTGTGTTTTGCTTCACACAGCTGCCACTTTTACCCTATTGCAGAGACTGTGGTGGTTTGAGAAGAATGTCCCTATAGACTCAAATGCTTGAATGTTTGCTGCTCAGTAGTTGGAACAGTTTGGGAAGGATTGGGAGGCGTGGCCTAGTTCGAGGAACTGTATCAGGGAGGATGGGATTTAGGGTTTCAAAGAATCCATACCATTCCCAGTTAGCAGCTCTCTCTGTTTTGTACTTGTGGATCAAAATTAGGCTCTCAGCTACTGCTTCAGTGCCATTTCTGCCTGCTGCCATATTTCCCACCATAAAGGTCATGGACTCACCCTTTGAAACTGTAAGCCCCCAACAACATCTTTTGCCATAAGTTGCCTTGACTGTGTGTGTTTTGTCCCAGCAATAGAAAAGTTAGTAAGACAGTGAGTATATTGTTGTTTTTTTCCTTTTGAATTTTTCCCATGAAGCTGTTCATAAGAGCGAGCTTGGGAGACCTACATGTAAATTGGACATAGCTATGGGGATTTCCATTTCTCAGTTTTCCCTACATTTCAATGTACTCTTACATGTGCTGTGTGTCCATCCATCTGCCAAGCCTTTACTGAATGCCTACAGTGCATGAGGTTCATTGTATAGCCAAGCCATCTTTTCAGGACATGGCAGCACTACAAATGAATACAATGCTTTTGCCCTCATGAGCCTTATTGTGGGAGTTATCTCAAGTCCTTCTTATCGGTAACCACTGGGGACAAAAATCAGCAGTCTTTTTTCATGGACAAGTTGAAGAACTCATTGACAGTTCTTTGCTATCCTGCCCAAGTATATAGGGATGGAGAATAGCAGAGCCTGGAGCATGTAGACACCCTGAGTCCTTGCTCATCATTCTCTCTATAGTACCATTTTGCTTTGAAACTACACAGTGATTACTAGGTAGAAGCATGAACTCACCTGGGTCATCACCATCCTTTCTTGATCTTTCAACTCAATCCCTGTAGAGAAATCACACAGCAAGCAGGTTCTACCTACTCTGAACTCATCTATGCATTCCAGTGAGCCACAGATCTGATTGTCCTGAAGTCCTGTTGCGTCTCCCATTTACATCCCTGAGTTACAAGTTTAACACTTCATTTTCTCCATCCTTATTGCACATGCAACAGTGCATCTTTTATGGTCCCTAACTTCGGTTTGCCAACTGCATCAACCTCAGAACCATGAGTCCTTTTCTGAATTGAATCCTGAACTCTCACTCCATGAGCAACAGAGGGATTTGTTATCATCGGTTCCTTAGCTTAGTTTCTCTTATATCATTAAAAGGTCTGCTTTACCTATGAGACAAAAACCTATTGTCTAAAACAATCTTGAAGAAGCAGTGGTGGGAACAGGTTGTAAGTTCACGGTGTGTGTTGGGGAATGGGCTTCGTGATGTGCAGTCAGGACAAGGTTTTGGCAAGCATCAACTTACTAAAACAGTCCTTGAAGAAAGAAAATGGAAGAAGACGTGTTCAGTGAAGTTTTATCATAATGGAACGGGTATGGGGTTTGAGTAAACACCAGAGTCCATCTCAGCTCAGCTGTTTAACCACTATCTTGGGCCAGTCATTTAAAACACTCTGGACATTCATCAACTTCACCTATTAAATGGCATACTAATACTGCGAAAGGTTTTTGTTGAAGAAATGGTGGAGTGTTTGTAAAGGGGACTTTTCAGCCGCAGAGTGCTGTGCATATGTTAGTTATTACAGTTACGCCTACTATCATACTGTGCAAGAGAACAAGGGCTCTGCAGACGCTGTTCTGTTACACACTCTCCTCCAAATGATTCGGCTATAGTTTGCGCACAGGCTATGTTTGTCTCCCACCTCCAGAGTGCTGAATTGGTCTTCCAGCCCTAATGTGAGAACTGACACCTGGCCCATTTTTTTCCTTTTTCATACAGGGAGGTATTAAAACTCTACTAGATATCTCCATGACAACAGGTATTGTTTTGTTTGCCCCCATATCCCTAATACTGAGAACGGTGTTGTTCTTACAGCAGGCAATCAAACCTGCGTGTGGGGTATAAAGATGAAATATATGAACAAATTTAGGGTAATGAAAATATACTTTATTTCAAATGGAGTAGAGGTGCTGAGGTCATGCTGACTAACAAGGAAGGACAGGCCCTACAGGAGAGAGCATCCAAGGCAGCTTGGGCCCTAAGTTCTTTCAATATTCAAGACCTAATACCACCATTGAATATGTTTCTGTAAGAGCTCTTTGACTCCAACTTGGCTCGTCTTTTGCTTGCAGAGATGATAAGGCTAAGAACCAGCAGTGGGGGACTCTGAAGAAGAACAGAAACTGGAATCTATGCCTCTAGATTCCAAAACAAACACTCCTCTGCTTTATAGAGAAATTTTACGTCATTTGAAAAATATTTGACTCCTTTTTTTTTTCAATTGCCATGCTCAGTTGTGGGGAGAAAACACATTTCTTTGGAAATGCAGTAGTGGTCTTTGATTTTAGGGGGATGCCTGATCGCTTCAAGATAAATTTTTGCACAAAGAACTCACTGGCTTAGCTAGCCATGCCATGCCATTAAATATCGCTGACAGTCAGACTCCTCATCTTGGCCATGTGGCTTTCTCATTCCCTCTTGAAATTGTCAAAGTGACATAATTAACTAAGCTGTTAGCTAAATAAATCATTGGATCTCAGGGAGAATTTTTACTGAGACGTCAGTGCCCCCGCATGGCACTGCATGAAGGACTGTCAACACCACACGATAGATGTATGGCAAAGGATTCTGTCTGGGAGACAGCTCTCTCTCCTCCCTCAGCATCAAAAATGGCTGTCAGGCTAGAGAACAGATGCCAAGGAGTGTATGTGAGAAAACCACTAATTCTTTGGAGTTGTTCAATCCCACATGGTTCACGGAGTCTGACATGGTTCTGCAAACAGAGGTTGGGAGGCCAAGAATGGACTCAGAGCAGCGTTGGTCTCCAACAACACTAGCATGAAAGCTATATTAGTAGATACAAGGGATCTGAGATGGGGCAAACTTACTAACCTGCAAGAGAGTCTTAACCTTTTCCTTACTCTGAGATGGGGAGGGGGGGTCACACTGTCAGCATTTCACTCTTATTTTAAAGAGAAGTTATTGATTTTTTAAAATTTTTCATTCATATGTCTCTTTCCTGCGCATGTATGTATTATGTCTACCACATACATGCTTGATTCATGAGGAGGCCAGAAAAAGGTACTGGATCTCCTGGATGTGGGGTTAAAGATGGTTGTAAGGTGCCATGTGGGTGCTGGGAATTGAAACTAAGTCCTCTGGAAGAATAGCAAATGCTCTGCATTGCTGAGCCAGCTCTCCAGGCCCCATTCATTCATTCATACACACACACACACACACACACACACACACACACACACACACACACACATTTGTAACTTCTCTAAACAGACCAGGGCCTGCTCCCTTTTTGGTTTCTCTGGTCCATGCCTGAGCCACTGGATGGATCTGCAGCAAGAACGCTTGTGCTCTGCACCCATGGTGCTCTGTATCCTAGCTGAATAAAGATAAAGACTGACAGAGGCTGTGGGGGAGAGAGCAAGGAATGCCATATGTGAGTTTTATCAGATTATAAAACAGAAACTAAACATGAAGCGCAGGGTGGTCAGCCTGCCCAGGAACCCAAAGCTGCCTCTCCACCACGGGAAATGACCTGCTGCTCCCACACTCAGTTCAATTAGAAGTGTGGCTGAGGGCCAGAAACTTGAAAAGAGAGATTATAGATTCATTAATTAAGGTCATGTTTACACCTCGGTTGTCAACTGTAATGATTTGTTTAACCCAAGGTCTCCTTAGTTTATTATGATTGTTACTGCTTGGCTCGCGTCTCATGGCAATGAATGATGCCGCCGTATATGCGCCTTTACATTCTGACAAGAAACATAGGCCTGGTCTGCCACTATATTTTAATGCAAAGAAACTTTCTGCTAAATGTTGCTTTATTCTTCACTCTTCTTCTTTTTTTGCTCCAGAAGTAGAGGTCTCCTATTGTCATTTTTTACTGATAAATCATTCACATAAAAGCTATCAACAATGGCTCTCTCTCTCTCTCTCTCTCTCTCTCACACACACACACACACACACACACACACACACACACAAACACACACACACACACACACACACACACACACACACACACACACACACACACGCTCATTTTCTGGTTTCCCAAGGGTTTGGGGAACCAGCAGCTCTGGTGATAAGATATAAGGAATCCAGTTTCATCATAGGAAGGAGATAAGTTTAAGACACAGCAAAGACACAGTGTTGGACTCAGAAAGCACCATGGCCAGTGACTTTTCTTCTGAATTACTTTCTCTAGTTACTTGGAAAGACAACTGTGGGCTCGGTGTCTTCTGCTTGGAGGTTGTCTTAGAGTTTTATAGCTGTGAAGAGACACCATTACCAAGGCAACTCTTATAAGGGCAAACATTAACTTACATTTTGAGAGATTCAGTCCATTGTCATCATGGAGAGAGCATGACAGCAGGCAGGTAGTCATGGTGCTAGAGAAAGAGCTGAGAGTTCTACATCTTGGTCTGTATGAGGACAGATATGAGCACCCCTCTTCAGCAGGGGGTAGAGCTTGAGCACGCAGAGCCCTCTTCATTCAACAAGGCCATACCTTTTCCAACAAGGCCATACTTCTTCCAACAAGGCCACACCTCTTTCAACAAAGCCATACCTCTTCCAACAAGGCTACACCTCTTCCAACAAGGCCACATCTCTTCCAACAAGGCTACACCTCTTCCAACAAGGCCACATCTCTTCCAACAAGGCCACACCTCTTCCAAGAAGGCCACATCCTTTCCAACTATGCCACACCTCCTAATAGTAGCACTTCCCATGGGCCAAGTTTATTCAAACCACCACAGAGGCCATCATTTCTCCTTATTTTATGATGTGAACATAAAATTTAATGGGTCCTCATTGATCACAGTGTTGGAGTATATCTTGGTGGGTCTCATAAGGTCATTGTAGAATTGGGGTCATAGACCATCCTGTTCCTAGAACTTGAATCCCTCCAGCAGGAGACCTCAGGGAGCAAGCTGTTTTGTTTTCATTTTCAAGAAAATAAAACTTGCTAGTTTGCCTCCTCAGAGCTCTTTTCTTTCCCATAAAATGGAGGCACCCTTGATTCAGGTTGTCATGCTTAGATTTAAATCAGAACTGTCTTCAGAGGCATAAACCAGGCTCCAGTGATGTTTCATCATGGATCATTTGATTACATGGGATTGCATAGAATCTCTAGTATATGTCAAAACATTCAGGAGGGATGGCACAGTGAGTCAAAAATTTGTGCTCAGGAATGTGTAGGATCACACTTGTGACAAATGTGTTTATTACTTGTATGAACCCTGGTTCTATACACAGAACCTTCACTCAATTTTGGAGTCTCATGGGCATGGGGAACATCTTAACACATCAATCTTGTAATTAGGTGCCTGCCTGGTCTCCTTGCTGTGGCCCGGTGGCTGGAGGGATGGAGGAACTTCCAGCCGCTGTGGACGTGTCACTTCACAACTTCAGCATGAGGCAGTGGGAGCAGCTCGCCCACTTTCATGTCATGAGGCTGATGGACTCACTCTTCCTGTGGGTGGGGGCAATGCCACATCTACGG
Organism: Rattus norvegicus; assembly: GCF_021556685.1. NCBI lineage: Eukaryota > Metazoa > Chordata > Mammalia > Rodentia > Muridae > Rattus > Rattus norvegicus. Next base: position 161,243,845 of record NC_141537.1, on the reverse strand, counting down.
AACTTCACAGTGGCCATGTGCAGCTGCTTCGACTCCATCCTTGTGTTCACCTCCCTTTTTGGAGACACTTCTGATATGACATCCACCGACCTCACTCAGTGCTTAGCCAGGAAGACCAGCAAACAGGTGTTTGTCAACTACAACCTCTCCAGTACAGACAATAACTTCACATTACTCATAGAAAACAGGATCAAAGCAGAAATGGAGACCTTTCTGGAAAAGTTCTGAGCAGCAGAAGGAAGAGTTTGTAACTTGTATATAAATTACATTGAAATAAACAGGTTGCTTTTTGTCCTCAAAAAAAAAATCTTGTAATTACTTGTTTTTTTCTCACAAATCTTAAACGTTGTCCTCAACAATGGTCTTCCTGAGGCTTCACAGGCACTATAAGGACTGTGCCTGACATGAACTGATACATGTCTTTGACAGTCTCAACAGTTTTGGAACTCGGAACAGTGTTATAGACCTGGACTATCTGAACAACTTCTCTGGTTTGTGGTACCAGTAGGAATGTATTTGGATCCCTTGAACAGTGGATTGGAGCTGCACACGCAGATGTGTTACTGCTGCCTACAAAATCAAATCTGAGTAAAGAACTCCTTCTCACCAATGCATGATAACAACTCCAGCCCTGTCTTCTTTGGAAGAAAATGACCCAGATTCCTGGACCAACGGAAAACTTCTACGGCTTACAGGCACAGATTACACACAGATTCTTTTTCATAAGCCTCAGAGATGACAAGTGAGTACACAGGATCTTGCATGGAATCCACGATTTATGGAGGAATGATGTGACCGAGACAGAAGAGCCTCTTCCACCATGATGTCACCAAAGCAGTGGACCAGCATGGGAACTGAATTTCTCCTCATTTAAGCATGCACTCCACAGGTGGACACAGGAGTTACCCAGCATTTGACAGACCAAGAAGTTGGACTACTGTCCCTCTACAGTGAGAACGTGTTCATTTCCATCATGTATTTTTATTTAGTAGAGAAATCTACATTCTAGAGCCTAAAGACTTAATTTCTTCTATCAAATGAGCAGAAGCCTCCAGATGGACAAGATAAACAGGATCCCTTGATAAGATAGCATCCTGAGCCTTCTTTTTCATGAAAAGTCTTTTTCATTTATTAATTTGGGGTTTGTGAATGTGAGCGGTTTCTGCCCAGGCTTGTTGTGTGTTAGAACATTAATTTCCCACTGGATACTGCTCTTTTGGAGGCTTTGAAACATTTTGGACTATACCCTAGTTACTAGAAATAGGTCCCAGGGGAACAAGCCTTAAAGGTGACATGTCCTCTGGATTCTGCTCTGAGCTGCTTCATAGTTGAGCCACAGAGATATGAATATACTGTGCTGCAAGTCCCCATTGTCACAAACTGAGCCACTCCAGCCAGGATAAACAGACAAACGTATAAACCTGTGAGCTAAAAGAAAGCCCTCCTCTATTAAGTTATTTCTGCCAGATGTTTTGTTCCTGCAATGGGAAAGTAACCAGTGCACTGGTCCGCATGCGTGTACTAAAGAGGGATTTGTCAGAACCACTACATTTGTAGTGTTGAAAACTGTGTTCCATTCTGGAGTGTGATGCTGCTAATGACCCAGTATTTTAATAAGGAAATGGAGTTCTCAGAACTGCCATTTGACCTTTTCTTGGACTTAATAGTTCCTATAGCAAAAAGGCATATTTCATAATTTGGCCATGAGACCACTTCTGGGGAAATACTGTTGAAGTCTCAGAAACCCAGCGATGAATACAGTCACATACTTCATACAGCATGACACTTCAGCCAGTGATGGGCCACATACCCAATGGTGTCCTACCAGATAAGGTTGTCTACTGACACTGTAGCCACCTTAGGTGGTTTAAGCATAATCCATTAGGTTTGCACAATGACACGATTGCCCAAAGATACATTTCCCAGAGCACACCCCCATCATTAAGCGACACATGACTATACTGGATCCCACTGAGGTGCCATGACTTGACTTGAATCTTAATTTTAGATTGTTACTCCATCATTGTGGGAAAATTACTATTTTCATCAGTTTATATATGAACTATTTATTTGGTACATTCATGTGATTTGACATCTATCAGCAAGTACCCCTTTTACCTCAAAACTTTTTTTATTTTCTAAAACTGAAAGTCCCCACCTGTTAAATAATCCTTAGCCACTGCACTCACCCCAGTGTACCTCCATGGTACTTTCCCTCCCTGTGAATTTTCCTGCTCTTGGTCCATCACAAGGGGAAACCATATAGACCTTGTTCATTATGCCATTGGCCCACTTTACTTTGTAAAATTCCCAACATTTGTCCACGTTGTAGAATGTGTTAGAATGCTCTTTTAAAGACTAAATGAACATACTACTTTATAATTATATATGTGCATAGTATCTATCTACCTCAGCTCCTGTTGACTCACTCGTAGATGACAGACTGTGTTGCTTTTAACTTATTACCTCTGTGACTGATTTTGTTACAAACACGCAACACGTTCGCATGTGATCTGTTTGAGTCCCGATTTCAATCCTTCTGACACACATGCAGGAATGGTATTGTTTTGTGAGTTTAAGATAGTTCTGTTTCAAGGATTTCGATGAGCTACTGTACTTTTTAATACTGTGATTGTGCCACTTTACATTCCTGACAGCAGTGCGCTAGGCTCCAATTTCTCCAGATTATAGAGTGAAGGCACTCACCCATGATAAACTTTCTCAGCATTTCCATCTCTCAGATTTCTCAGATTCTTCTTTTCTCCAACACACTAGAGAATTTATGGCATATACGCTGTATTTTACTTGTGGTACAGTATAATATGGATTTCCATATGCCAACCAAGAGTATAAGAATAGAGCTTGGCTGTTCAGACTTGCATACTGTGTCTTGACAACAGAGGCCAAGTGAACCTATACCCCCTTCATCTGTAAGCCTCCACATGATTTCTCTGTAACTATCCAGATGCATTTAATGCAAGTAAGGAAGGTGAGACAGCCCTGCTCTGAATCTGCTTTGGAATTGGACACCTTGGGGTATCTAGAAATTGGTCTGTAGTTCTAGGTGAGCAGATAATTGTGGACAATTGGGACGAGGCACAGAGAGAAGTGACTTGTCAAAGGAGTTGCATGGCTTTCAGGCTAAGCCTAACTGATGTGTGGGATGACAGAGAGCCTTCTGCTCATGGATACAAGAATGGCTCTCAAGGCCCCTAGGGCTCCCTTCCTTATGTCCCATTCCGATTCCCAGCTTGTCAGTCACTCATAGCTCGTTCCCCGACTACTTCCATTTAGAGCGCATCATAAGGAAGTGAATTCAGCGGTTGTATGTTGCCATCCTATATGTTTACATGGTGAGGCTGTTTTTTGTGTGAAGATTCTTTTAACAAGGTCATGGAAAGTCCTTGAACCTCACTAGGTACCCCAAGCCAGGAAGCAGGAGTTCTACCCCATCCCCTTCTGTAGTCTCACATGCTTCATGTTCTTTCAAAGCAGTAGTCTTGAAAGACTTTTATGAGCCCAATCTTAAAGAGAACTATGGACAATAATCCTGGCATTCATTTTCACACTCCAGGCCATGGATCGGGAAATCATTACTGCTTATATTGCTCTTTGTCCTACTGGGCCCAGATCTCCGAATTATAGCTTCTTATATAATGCTATCCAGTACCAATTTCTCTATTATTTAGAGTCACGGCTGTAAATAACAAAAGACAACCACGTTTACTTAAACAATGTGGTTTCATTTCAGGCAGACATCTTGAAGAGCAACCATGTGGTCACACGGAGCCCCATGCCAGGAGGCATGGAACACAGTGCTCTTCAGTTGCCTTCTTGGCAATCTTGCATGTGTGTGTGTGTGTGTGTGTGTGTGTGTGTGTGTGTGTGTGTGTGTGTACAAGGTATAGGTGAGTTTCTACATGTGTACTTATGCATGTGTAGACCAGAGAATAACCTCCAATGTGGTTGCTTAACCCACCATTATCCTTTTAAAGACAATGTGCAGATGACGTTTGATTGTTTATTTGTTTGATCTTTTACATGGGTTCTGGGGATTAAACGGACAGCAGAGCCACAGTGCACTGAAATCTGGCTCATGGGACTGAATGGTCGATTGATAAAACCATGTTGAACATTCAGTTCTTAGTCCAAAGTTCTTCTTATCGGGGGACCTGTTGTTTGTGAACCAGAGGCTAGACTAGACCCATCCATGCTAGGAACACCACATACTTCTGAATGTGGAGCCCATCATGAGTGTTCTGAGACATCAGGACTCTTGGCCTGCTTCTCACAGCTGATCTCGGATTTTCAGAACACATGGGAAGGAGTTTCTTTTCTTGGAACTAAAGGAATTATCCTCTCAGACTCAGACAACCTCAAAGCACCAGTCAGAGGCTCTTCATGTCCCTCTTCTAGACCTTAGATTATCTCCCGTTCACGTGTGGTGTGACAGACCCAGCTACTCGTCCTCATTTCCATTTCTGACCTTCACACAAATTGCTAACCTCTTCTGTCTGCAGACAAACTTGCATGTAGGTGTCTGATGAAGTGCTATGAAGCCTACTTTGTTTCATTCTTCTGTGCTTCAGAGAATTTTCCAGTTCTTCCTTCCTACAATCCTTCCTCTACACATGTTCCCAACCCATCATGTATCTCCTACCTAGGCCTCTGTGTTGAAAGTCTAAATCAAAATTCAAACTTTAGGTTCCTGCTTTCCTCATAAGCCAGGCCCATTCTGTAAAATTCTTGAGCTGATAGAAGGAAGAAACTTTGAGGGAATGTTAGCCCTCTTAGGCCATGAGGTGTTGTTTTGCAGGTAAGCAAAGTGTGACCTACTGTCACTTCTCAATTCAGCAAGCCCAGATGAGGATGGACCCTGCCTTCTTTAAGGTGGTGTTTGGGGATATTGCCTCTGTGCTCTAACTTGGAAGGTTTCCCTTGGTTTCTGCATGGTGCAGCTCCTCTTGCTTTCTATCCTGTCACTCATTGGTGTTGCATTAAGCCTTAAGCATAAAAATGCACTAAGTGTTTGTATATAATTTTAAAAACCATAGTCTATAAAGGCATACAAGTAGAAGATACAGTCAAGCATCTTCCTGACTAAATTCATGGCTTCCTAACCTGGGATTAGAGGCAAAGGAACTTCCAGGATCCCCTGAACATGTTAGGTTGGAAATTGCTCTGTGTAGTTATGGAGTTGTCATTCCCTGTCCCCAGGTCTCAGGGGTATTGTGAAGGAAGAGTTGGCCGAGTGTAAGGTTTTCTTTGTTTCTTTCCATTCTTCCCTCTTTGCACCCTGCTAACACCTACTTTGCTGTTTGCTTACTGGCTTCATGTTGCTTCTCCATGAAATGGTAGACAGACAGACAGATAGAATGAGAGATAGCTATACAGGATGTACTATTTGGACTTCTCTAGATTTCTCATTAGCTACCTGGCTGCTTTCCAGGTAGAATATATTAAAGAAAATTTCTCTTTGTCTTCTGAAAAAAATGAAAAAAAATTGAATAATACCTGAGACTTTAAAGAAGAAAATTATAGCTTAGACTCATAAGTCAAGTTTCATAGATAACAGAAAAAATATAACTAGCAATTAGCATTTCACCTTTCAGTAGATGATTTCCTAAAATGAGGGGTCAAGGGGTAGGGGAGCACTTACTCATCATTGCTTTCCTAGTGCCTAGAAAAACACTAAGCTCACACATGTGCATATATGAGGAGATGTCCAAAATGTGTCTGCTGCCCTTCCTTTAATACTACCTCATTTTTTGCTTTCTCTGTAGTAGCCCAAGCTAGACCATAACAAACCAGTGCCATAGTGTAACAGACAAGCAATTAGTCCCTACATTGCTTGAGATGATGAGTGTCAAGAGCCTTATGTCCTGTTAGGTGTCTTGGGAGATGAAGGAGACTGAAATTTGTTCTCAAGTATTATATCTATATTAATCAACTTGGTGAACTCTTTGTACTAGTCTGCTCAGGAAGCCATAACAGCGACCAACTGGGAAGCTTCCATAAAGGTATCCACCTTCTTGAAGTTATGGAAGCTGCAAACCCAAGATCAGACTAATAACAGGGCTGTTTTCTTCTTTTTTTTTATTAACTTGAGTATTTCTTATATACATTTCGAGTGTTATTCCCTTTCTCATAGGGCTGTTTTCTGATGAAGACATTTATCCTTGCCTATGGCTATCTTCTCATTCTCTCTCTCTCTCTCTCTGTCTCTCTCTCTCTCTGTCTCTCTCTCTCTCTGTCTCTCTCTCTCTCTCTCTCTCTCTCTCTCTCTCTGTGTGTGTGTGTGTGTGTGTGATAGTGTATCTGCAGTGTATGTTTGTACATGTGTGTGGGGACATGTGTGCACTCACCTCCACAGACCAGGGTTGATGCTGACTGTCTTTATCACCCTCTACCTTGTTTCTGAGACAGACAGAAATTGTAGGTCATTGATTGGCCAGGTTGGAGGCCTTCAAGCCCCAGAAAGCTGCCAGTCTGTCTGTCTGGTGCTGAGGTTACAGCATGCCCTACCATGCTGACTTTCACATGGGTTCTGAAGATCTCAACTTAGGTCCTTACACTTTTTCAACAGTGCATATTATGCACTCCTGGCCTTTTCGTTATGCGCGTGTTAAGACAGGGGAGAAAGGGTGCAGGAGGGGGAGAGAGAGACAGAAAAAAGGACAGAAGAAAAGGAAGAAATGAGAGAAGAGAGGAGGAGAGGGTAAAAAGGGGGGAAGTGTAGAGAGTAGGGAGGAGAGGGTAAATATGAAGAAGAGGGGGGAAACTGAAGTGGGGAGAGAGACAAATAAATTAGTCTCTGATATCTCCTCGTAGAAACACAAGATCAAGGCATTATCCATGACTGCCTTTATCTCTAATTACTTTCTCTGAGGTCCCCTTTTCAATCCAGACACACTAGGGGGTTAGAGCTTCAACTTCCCTGGGCTCTAGGAATCTTGATGATGTGGATAAAGGCTTCCCTGCAGTGAAGAAGCAGTTGATACTTTCCAGTGTTCAGGGCTAAATGCCCAACTTGTTAATCACTGATGCCCTTGGAAACCAAACATACAGCAAACAGGAAGAAGAGATATCTAAGACCTCAGGCCTAATGCATGATTTTTCTTGTCAAGCTTGTCTTAGCTTCTCTACCTGCCCTGGGAGTGAACAGAATTTCCAACCACTTCAAACTGCACTGCTGAAACTCCAAGGGCTACCCCTGCTCACACTCAGAGAGCCTGGTACAGGAGGGTAGCAGGAATTGGTCTCTGAAATAGGAATACCAGGCTACTACTGTGGGTCATTCACCGCTTCACAGGTAAAGTCCTGGGACTCTGTCCATGTTTTCTACCTTCTTCCATTCCAGCCATCCCAGACTTCTGGTGTCCCACGGCAACACTCTGCGTTGCCATATTACCCTTGCTCTCTGTTTCAGTGTTTATCTTAAAATAAGAGGCATTTTACTCTCAAAGCTGGTTTACAGAATGTGCAACAAAACTGTGGATGACGTTAGAAATGCCTAGAGAGTCGTAAAGCTTCTCAAGTGCAAACCCCAGACAAATCCAGGACATGGAGATAATCCCAAGACTCCTGCCTCAAGCCAGCTCCCTTCTCCCACAGAATACACTGTGGTCTGGAGTAAAAGGCACTTCAGTCCCTCCATGACATACCACAGCACTCACCAATGTAGCCAGGGGGATGGTATCCTGAGGCTTCTGAGGGCAGCTGGGTGGTTTAGAGTTCCTACTCTGGGACCTCTAGAGAGGGGCTGGCGTCATTGGGAGGACCAGCCACCTTGGCATGAACCTTACCCAGCATCAGATGAACAAACAAGGCCTGGAAGAAACAGAGAATTGGAGCAGCTGTACAGTGGAGAAGGACCTTTGAGAAATGGAGAAAGAACAGAATTAGCAAGAGACTTGTAGCACTAAGATGTGGGCCAAGCAGCAACTGGACAAGGTAGGACCACGTGGGACAATGGGTATCAGAATTTTCCCTTGCACAAAATAGGAAATAATAGAAGGTCTTAATGTGCTAAGGTAAGACTCATGGCTCTTTGTTGGAATAGCAAAAGAATAGAAGTAAGGACAACCATTGTGAGGAGGCTGGCTTAACAAAGAGGAGAGGTGACAATGATTTTGAGGAAATCTGACGATGGTCAGAAGAAAATGCATTCAGAGTGTAAGATCAATAAGCCTTTTTACATGTTGGAGTCAAAGACGGTTGTAAGCCACCATGTGGGTGCTGTGAATGAAATCCTGGTTCTCTGGCTAAGTAGCCAGGGCCAAGTGCTCAACCAGTTCTCCAGCCTTACCTTCAGGATGGGTAGGATGTTACAAACAAGCTAAGGAGAGCACTCCTGAACTTTCCCTCAGACACAAGGGTAGCTGTTTGTAACATTTACGAAAGATGGGATGAGAGCAGTTGAAGCAAGGAGAATCGACAATTCATTGTTGAGAGTGCTAAGTATAATTTGCAGGTGCCATATCCTTGGGAGGTGTCAAAAAGACAGTTGGAAACAGCATCTCTGTCAGAGAAGTCAGAGAGGGGTGGCAGAGCAGGAGGTGTGAAGGGCATCATCTGCCTGCAGGGGATCTTCAGAGCTGTCCAAGTGCAAGAGTTGCCAGAGGGGGATGCACGTCTTAAAGAGCAACTGCTTCAGTGTTTAAATGAAAAGCACCGACAAATAGGAGGCACAGGTACTGCTCGTCTCTTGCCGTTGTCTAGACAAACACTTCTGACACACTGTAGGCTTTTCCACTGCACCGACGTGCACAGTGTGAGTCATTCTCAGCACCACACTGATGAAACTCCTGCCAATAGAGCAGCGCTGGCAGCAGGGCTGAAGCCTGATTGGCTTTCTGGCTTTTGTTCAAGGATTACTAAAATCTTCTAAGAGTGAGGATTTCTTTTCAACATCAAAATATTTAAACAAGCCCACAGAATGATAGTTTTACTTGTATTTATCCAGCCAATAGACTACACTCATTGCTCATAAAATACCACAGCAGCAGAGGTCCCAAATCCCCCAGTCAGGGTTTGCTTGCCCAGAATAGGGATGTTCCAAGTGTTATCCCTGGTCTGTCTATCAGTATTACCCAGCACTTGTTAGACATGCAAATCCCCAGTATTCACCCCAGACCTTCCGAATAAGAATTTTGGCTATCACAAACTCTCTAGGTGATTTTGACAAAGACTCTGATACTTAAGAACCATCACTCTCCAGCTTTCTAGAATTAACGAGAACGCATTCAAAGTCAGTTGAATTCTATAGTCTTATTGAGCTAAATTTATTTTACTTTCTTTCTTACCCCTTTCCTTATTCTTTTCAATTTTTTTATCTTTTATGATATTGGAGGGCACCCAGGCAATTACTCTACCCCTGAGCTTCATCTTTAAATCTAAGACTTTTCTTTGCTCTTCTCTTCTCTTCTCTTCTCTTCTCTTCTCTTCTCTTCTCTTCTCTTCTCTTCTCTTCTCTTCTCTTCTCTTCTCTTCCCTTCCCTTCCCTTCCCTTCCCTTCCCTTCCCTTCCCTTCCCTTCCCTTCCCTCCCCTCCCCTCCCCTTCCCTTCCCTTCCCTTCCCTCTCTGCCTTCTCTCTTATCAGTGCACAGATAGTACGCCCATGCCATGGCTCACATTTTGCAATCAAAGAACAACACCCAGAAGTTGTTTCTTACCTTCCATCATGAGATCCAGGCAACAAACACAAGTCATCAGGCTTGCACCATGAGAGATTTTACCCACTGAGTCACCTTGTTAGCCCTAAGTCTCGGCACTGAAAAGGGTATTTCATGAACTGGGAGGCAGCTCAGTCAGGAAACTGCAGACCTTCCAAGTTCAAAGACTGGAGGTCAATCTCAGAATACCTCTTAAGAAATCTGGGCTGTTTGTTTGTTTTAATAATCCTAGAACTGGGCAGACCAGAACAGGTGGATCCTTGGAGTTCACAGAGCAAGTAGCAGAGCCTACTTGAGTGAACAATGCTATCCTCTGGCCACCCAGTGCTACTCCCCATCCCCAATACGAATGCCCGGAGTGTGTTGCATGCTGCTGAAGTCCTTGGAAGCTATGGAAGATATCACAAATCATGTCCTAGAAACCTTAACTGAGTGAATGATGGCTGATAGAAGGGCTGGGAGATGCACAGTTGGATTAAACTAAGAGTCCCCTTCTTCCACAAGCAGAATATTTTTCATGAAGTGTTTATAAGTGGCTTCAAAGTCAAAGAGGGTTTTTTATTTTCATCTGACAATAACTGTTTAAAGCACACTGCAATTCCGCTTGAGCATTAGATGTCTCTTGATGCTAGAGGGGAACAATGAAAAGGATGTGACTGACATTATCACCCAGTGATTCTCTGAGCCACAAAGAGGTGGTGTGTTACCCAAGAGCACAGTTAGTAAGAATGTAATGTCCCCCAACCTTCCACAACCCACAGAACTCAGTGAATTTGAAGCCAGACAGAATGTGGAGGCTCTGATTTCTGTCTCAGTATTCATGGGCAAGTGTCCCTGAGTTTCAAGTTTCTAACACAAATAAAAGTTCAAACCTGACAGAGAGAGCACAAAAGGCAATATGAGAAATCATGGGCTATGCAAAATTAAATTATATTTTTGTTTCCACCAGGTGGGTCAAAACCAGAGTTCCTTCAAGAAGTCCACATCAAGACTCTGGATCTTTTGCCCAGAACATCACATAGAAAAGAGGGTTCGTGGTTTAGTTTAAGCTAAGGATGTCGACTGAAGGAACCAATCCTGGATTACCTGAGCCATTCCTAGACTCCCTAGACATAGTTAGTTTTATACTTAAAAAGAGGACCCCAGAAAAGGACAAACAGAAAGGATGGTACAGAGACAGAAGCAGGGATTAGTTCAAGCCATCCATCACAAACCCTAGAAGACCAGGGAAGCTACCAAAGTTGGAGACATTGAGGAACACCCTCCTCTATTGTGTGTGGAAGGACCAGAGCTCTGCAAGAGTTTGGACTTTGAATCTCTAGACATATTCATCATCTTAGGTTTAAATTTGTGGTGACTTCTTACACAGAAAACAATACACCTGATCCAACGGGAGCTCCAGAAGTCCATGAACTGGAGTATTTGGAGTCCTGTCGTTCCCTTTGCTCTCTTTGTGTTTTACTCTCTGCCTGTAGATGGCAGGGGCTGCTACAGGATCTGAGATTAACTTTCCCACAGAGAGATGGCAGTCTGCCCAGCAGAGGTCTTCATGAATGTAAGACAGGACAATGTGGTCCACAGGAGACTGGACTATAGGGTGACCTGAAAGATCATACATACTCCTACCTATTCCCTAGTTTAACCTGCTTTCAGGACCATGTACCATTCACAAGATGGGCAGAGTTAATTGGATGTACACAGTAACCTCACAGAAGAAAAGGCTGAGAGAAACATCTGCCATACATTTTGTTCAACTTTCAGAGTGGTTGATGGGGTCCCTAGAGGTTTAGTCAATGAGATTATTATATATATTATTATATATATATATATTATATATATTATATATTATATATTATATATATATATGTGTGTGTGTGTGTGTGTGTGTGTGTGTGTGTGGTGCATGGTGTGTGTGTGTGTGTTTGTGTGTGTGTGTGTGTGTGTGTGTGTGTGTAAAACAATAGCCAAATCATACCTGAGAAGCAGATAAGCTGGTGTCACCTGGTTGTCCAGGCTGAATGCCTCAATAGTCAGAATAGTCCCACAATAGCCATCTTTCACTGAGTAGTTACTCAATCTTCACGGTAGGATGACCCAGTAGTCCTTCTCTGGTGCTGGAATTCTGTACATCCTCTGGAGAGGCCCGGAGCCCTATTTCATGATGGAAGTGAGGGAATCAGCAGCAGCAACAGCAATAAAACAAATCTTCTCTGGAAAATTCTGAGCATCCAGCACTGTGCAGAATAAGGAGACACTGTGCAAGTAAGTTTAAGGTTGAAAACAATACAGTGGATGTGTGAGAGTGAATCTGTTGATAGCCCAGGACTCCATGACATGGCTAGGCTAACTGGTCAGGAAGCTCAGGGTTTTTGCCTGAGGTTCTGGGATCGTAAGCATGAACTAGCATGCCGCCCTATCCCCCGCTTTTTATCATAGGTTCTGGGGTCTTCATGTATTCTTTCATGACAAGCACTTGATTGACTAAGACATCTCCTTAGGCTCTGCTGAACAATTTCTTAAATCCCCAAGGTCTGGCTTCCAGGGTCCTGTGCCTTCCTTACTTCTTTTGTATGCTCCCATTGAAATATTTCCTTTCCTAATCTCAAAGGCAGAAAGTATTCCTCAGCGAATTACAATACGTATCTTTCCCTTCCTTTGAGAGGGTCCCTGAATCTTACTTACTAGGGCAACCCAATTGTACCAACTCTCTCTGTACATCTTGGAGTCATCCTTCTGTAAGTAGCAGTTTTTCATGCTCCACCCTCTTTTGGAAAGAAAGCAAAGGTCATGGAGAGATGCTCAGCACATACAGCTCTTACAGAGGCCCCAGGTTCAGTTCCCAGCACACAGCTCCAGTGGCTCACTGGATAATCCAGGGGATTAGACATCCTCTGCAGTCTTCCATGAGCACCTGAGTTAAATTACAGAACAATGCATGTGCACACATACAAACAGGTATTTGTTAAAGAAAGCAATCAGAATAGCTGGAGAGATGTAGATCCCCAGGTCTACTTGTGACTTCCCGGCGCACAGGAGAGACTTCCTGCCACGTTAGAATCCTCTCCATCTGGAATCCAGTTTCCCTCCAAACCTATGTTGTGACTCTGTTATTTTTGGTGTTTTTCTAGGTATATTTTGGTGATATTTGGCTATATTTTTGTGATGTTGTGGTTATATTTTTGGTGATATTGTGGCCATATATTTGGTGCTGTTATAACTTTATTTTTGGTGTTGTTCTAGCTATATTTTAGGTGATATTGTGGCTATATTTTTGGTGTCTTCCTTTTGTTCCTGGTATCAGCATCTGCCTTTAATTTATTAGTTGAGCCCCCTTCTACACTTTGTCAAGGTGTTCAGACCCTGAGTAGCCAAGCCAATCCTCCATATCTTTTGCTTCCTTCTCCAATTCTCCTCCCTCCCTGTCCTCTTTCTCCTCCCTCCCTGTCCTCTTTCTCCTTCCTCTCCTCCCTCTCTTCCTTCTCCTCCCTCTCTTCCTTCTCCTCCCTCTCTTCCTTCTCCTCCCTCTCTTCCTTCTCCTCCCTCTCTTCCTTCTCCTCCCTCTCTTCCTTCTCCTCCCTCTCTTCCTTCTCCTCCCTCTCTTCCTTCTCCTCCCTCTCTTCCTTCTCCTCCCTCTTCTCCTTTTCCATCGCTCCCCTTGTTTCTCCTATCAGCCCAATAGGTTTGTCTTTGTAGTTTTTAGATTAGCCAGGGTACAATCTCTTTCCGCTCAGATAATTATGTGGGCTTTTAGCCCACTTTCATAGTAAAGAATAGAGTTCTAAGCAAGTTAAAATTCCTTATTTGAGATTATTAAATGTAGATCAGGAACAGAATTCTGAGAATCTGAACTAACCATTACACCTGCATTGTGTCCTTGGTTTGGAACACTAGGGTTAACGTCTATATTAGACAAAGCCCGGACTACAATATCTAGATCAAATGGCATCACCAACCCTATCGAAGGTTTTTGAGGGCATTTCCCATATCATATCTTCAAAGTGTTATAGGAACACATCCTTCATGAAAAAACAAAACAAAACAAAAACAAAACGAAACAAAAAACAGTGTCACCTCCACTCAGCTATAGAATCGACTCAGATGAGAAGAGGGGATACCTATGAAAAAAGTTGCCAGCAGCTCAGACTGTAGAAGAGGTATTTAGAGAGACTCCACATCTCTGAACCAATTGCTTTCTGTTTTTGTGGAGTCCCATGAGCAGCGAGGTGGTTACAGGTGAGGATGAAGGAGCTAGGAGAGACAGCTTGTAAGACATTACACAATAGACAGAAGAGTGGCTCCAACATATGGCCTTACTTAGCATGGTACACTGCATTTTCAGAACCCATGAAAGTTGTTCTCTGTCTCTAGATAGACCTGTCTGTGTACCACAGCCCAAAGCTCAAATTAGCAACTATTTCTTTTCTTTTTTTTTTCTTTTTCAATGGCCAGTAAGGGAAACACCACGGTATTCTTGTTGGGTCAAACCACCTTCCAACAGGTCTGTTATAAAATATCTATATATATGTCTTTCCTAAATTTCTCTTGCTACCAGATAACCCTTCTATATTGTTCTCCAGGGAAGTGAAAACAGCTGGTTCTGGGCCAGTGTTTGAAGGCAGCTGTAAATACCTTTTGCCCTTCCTGCTTTCTCTTCTCTGTGATAGAAACCCACAAGGTATCCCCATTGTCCCCATGATCTCTTACACTCCCAGCACGTTTTCTGCAGCAGATTTAGCTCTTTGAAGATTTCCCATACACTGTTTTTGGAAGCTGATCTGATCATTTTGCTTCATCACTTCTAACATTCTCTAGACTGGTAGCCTCAAGCACAGCATGCTTCCATATCTGACTACATACTTCCTGGCCCCTGGCCTTTCTGCCTGCACCCCTCCTTTTTAAATATCATGTACTGTTTAACAATGGTTGCTAGGCAGTCATCTGTGTCCTCTTCAGCACCTACCAGAGCCAAACTTCCTCAATCCTTTGTTACATGGCTACAAACTAGCTGTTCCCTAAGGTTACCTGGGCTCGGTGGTTTCTGGGCTTGCTATGTCACAACCACGTCCTTGTTCCTGCTCTTGTTACTAGGTAAGCACCCATTTTCTTCCATCCAATCTAGGTTATAACCCTTCTGACATGTGGTTCATGTTGGAAACTATGGACCTGAATAATATATAATTCTTCTGAACTCCCTAGACCACACAGTTCATCATAGGAGTAACCCACTCTATAGGCTGCTGTTCTACATGTAACAGTCCAGACCAAAGATATCAAAGAGTTTTTTTTTTTAAAGATGTTGATACAATGCTGTATAATCTGTATGGGTGGGTAGAATGGGAAAATGATAGATTTGCAGGCAGCATGATAAATGACAGTGTATGTCACAATCTGCTTAAAATTCTGTTGCAAGAATGAGACTAACAAAGGTGGGATGGGGACCATTCATTCACCATCCTTGTTTTGAGGTCTTTCAGCTAGATTCTATGGGAGGCACCAAAATGAATGTCTTTTGGATCTTCCTATGCCAAACTTAAGCAGGTACTTGATAAATATGCATGGACTGTCTAGTTGACATTTATGTGTGGGTGAACACTGTCATTCAATGTCAAGAGAATATGGCCCAGGAGAGTGACAGCAAAGAGCTTTTGCCAAATTCTTCTATCCCTGTGGAGAAAAGGGTTTCCTTACGTGGGACCGGATGGGGGCTGGATGTGAAACCCATCTCACTAGTCTCTACTGCAAGCATATGGGGACCACAAAGCGAATCCCTTCGTTCTCTCCCCAGATTTCTTAGTGTTGAATTTGTTTGCTATGTTTTTATTCTCTTGCCTAGATTCGGAGCCAAGTTGTTGTAAGCTTAAGTTATCCAAACAAAATGTCAGAAGTCTGCGTATCAAAAAAACTTCAAGTGGCACCCCTATACACATACCGTAGTGCAAACCCTGCCTGAGCCTTCTTGTTGACCTGGTGCCTCTACACTGCCACCTTCTCCCTTCCCGCTGTCTCTTTCCCTCTTCCTATCTTTTGAACCATCCCCTTACTATTTTCATTTCCCTTAACAACCCCATTCTTAGCTCTTGCTTCTTCAATATTATTATCTATCTGAGAGAAATAATTATCAACATACAATTCTGTTTCCAATCCCCCCATTAGCATCTTAACAGCCCTGAGCAGTTAAGAGTGAGGCAGAATTGCCAACAACTAGCAAAGATGGCAGGAGATAAAAGTGAGCTGTTGGCCACGTTCCCCCACTGAATGAAGGAGGCGACGTGAGTTAGCTCATTCTGTGCACAGTTCTGTGTTGAGTATTTTGAGGGAAAAGGGAAGAAGATCAGAAGCTAATTTCTAACTTTAAGAAGACTATTACAGTGTCCTAATAAGATCCATGGAGTGAGGGAGTTATGGGTCCTCTCAGAACTGTGATTATGGTCTCTAAGTTGGCAAAGGTTAGAATAACCTAAAAGTTGGAAATCAGGCTCTGTTCTGGAGTCTGCCTGGCTTTGAAGTCTGCTGGAAGTGACCCTATAAATTATATGGTGCTTATGAGCCTCAGTTAGGAAATAGACGTACTGCAAGTGCTGAGCTTAAAGAACTATCATGAAACTTAAGGAAGACACATTGCCCTATGGTGTTGGGTGCAATGAGTGAAGACTTGCCAGCCATTCTTATGGTCACTCAAAAGACTGATAATCAATTATGAATTTATAGTCAGACGATAGCGACATTAGCAGTTTGTGTTGATTTTAGCCAACCAAATCTAGAAGCTTTATGCTGGAAGTTAGCTGTTAAATATGGTTGCGATTAACCAAAGCTGGAGGACATCTATATGGATATGGCTCAGAATTTACACAGACCTCCTATCCACCTCCACGGAGGCCATTTCAAAATGAAGCCGAGTCTTAGGTGCTCCTTCATTACTTCTGTTATTTATTCTACTCTGATAAGAGTCTCCCTTGGGTCCCTTGAATCTGGCATCTGTGTGCCCCAATGGAAGGCTTCATCTTACTTGGAGGCATGACTTGGCTGGGAAGCTTCTGGATGAGCTTGGATGACTCTAATTCCCTAAAGCAACTGTTTTTTGTGACTCCACCCCCAGGTCTCTCTCATAATTCTAGATGCTATTGCTATGTTTTTAATCAAATGAAAGTTGTGGTGCTTCCAAGTAACCCTCAAGGCCCTCTTGCCATGAGAAGACGCACTGTACCAAAGGGAAGGAAGAAATTAGTTGGAAACCACAGAGCACTAATGCCTGATTGAACCTAAAGAAAATATTGCCTGGTAGACAGTCCATTTGAGCAAAGCTCAGGGGAGGTGTCCAAAGAAGATGATGCACAGTGGTTTCCTCATTTACCCAAAATGAATGAATGAAGCCCATGGAACTGCATGTTCCAGAGAGAGAGAGAGAGAGAGAGAGAGAGAGAGAGAGAGAGAGATACAGAGAAAGACACAGAGACAGAGAGAGACAAAGAAAGACACACACACACAGAGATACAGAGAAAGACACAGAGACAGAGAGAGACAAAGAAAGACACAGAGAGAGAGATACAGAGAAAGACACAGAGACAGAGAGAGACAAAGAAAGACACAGAGAGATATACAAAGAAAGATACAGAGACAGAAGAGACAAAGAAAGACACACACACAGAGATACAGAGAAAGACACAGAGACAGAGAGAGACAAAGAAAGACACACACAGAGAGATACAGAGAAAGACACAGAGAGATATACAAAGAAAGATACAGAGACAGAAGAGACAAAGAAAGACACACACACAGAGATACAGAGAAAGACACAGAGACAGAGAGAGACAAAGAAAGACACACAGAGAGAGAGAGATACAGAGAAAGACACAGAGACAGAGAGAGACAAAGAAAGACACACAGAGATACAGAGAAAGACACAGAGACAGAGAGAGACAAAGAAAGACACACAGAGATACAGAGAAAGACACAGAGACAGAGAGAGACAAAGAAAGACACACAGAGAGATATACAAAGAAAGATACAGAGACAGAGAGAGACAAAGAAAGACACATACACAGAGATACAGAGAAAGACACAGAGACAGAGAGAGACAAAGAAAGACACAGAGAGAGAGATACAGAGAAAGACACAGAGACAGAGAGAGACAAAGAAAGACACACAGAGAGAGATATATACAAAGAAAGATACAGAGACAGAGAGAGACAAAGAAAGGCACACACACACACAGAGATACAGAGAAAGACACAGAGACAGAGAGAGACAAAGAAAGACACACAGAGAGAGATATATACAAAGAAAGATACAGAGACAGAAGAGACAAAGAAAGACACACACACAGAGATACAGAGAAAGACACAGAGACAGAGAGAGACAAAGAAAGACACACAGAGAGAGATATATACAAAGAAAGATACAGAGACAGAGAGAGACAAAGAAAGGCACACACACACACACACAGAGATACAGAGAAAGACACAGAGACAGAGAGAGACAAAGAAAGACACACAGAGAGAGATACAGAGAAAGACACAGAGACAGAGAGAGACAAAGAAAGACACAGAGAGAGAGATACAGAGAAAGACACAGAGACAGAGAGAGACAAAGAAAGACACACAGAGAGATATACAAAGAAAGATACAGAGACAGAGAGAGACAAAGAAAGACACACACACAGAGATACAGAGAAAGACACAGAGACAGAGAGAGACAAAGAAAGACACAGAGAGAGAGAGATACAGAGAAAGACACAGAGACAGAGAGAGACAAAGAAAGACACACAGAGAGAGATATATACAAAGAAAGATACAGAGACAGAGAGAGACAAAGAAAGACACACACACACACACACACACACACACACACACAGACAGACAGACAGACAGACACAGACACAGAGAGTGAGAGACCAAAAGAGTGGGCAAGTGAAAGAGAAATTTGACTTTCTCTTTCCATAGGTGGCATTGATATTTCTCTCATGAGGAAACCACATATAACACCCTAGAATAAGTAACAAAAGAGGCACTGTTTTCATAGTAAAAAGGAAAAATTATATAAATATTTGTTATTTGTAAATGATTGGTTTAAGTGTCTAGTCAAATGAGGACAGGGGGTCATAGCAAATCTGTCAGTCACTCGGCAGGCTCTGTTTCTCTTTAGTCCCCATGCGTTTATCACCCATGGAAAGAATCTGCTCGAAGGACCCACTGGAATTGTCAGAGTCTCCTCTGATGAAGTCTATTTCTCCCTCCAGGCAAAAGAGACTGAGGGAGGCAAGATGCATGCAGGCACATGCCACAGGAATGTGGGCCTTCCTCCGGGCAAATATCTTGGTAAACCCTGAGCAGCAGGCTCTTCAGTGTGTCCTCAGCTTCTGAGGGACGTACTCATCACCCCCACCCCTTTCCTCCACCCTTGGCTTCCAGGGAGTCCCTCAGCATGGCGCCTTCTCTGACGCAGATGTGCTTGGCTCTGAAGAGCACCACACACTCCCTGAATTTTGACAACAAAGCTTTTGACTCATTCCAGCCCTGTGCGTACTTGCATTTGAACCAACAGGAGAGACCTGCCTGAGTAAGTTTTATAAGGTTCTCACTAAGCCATACTGTCTCCACCTCTCAACCCCCGAATATCTGCTGCAGAAATGACACATGATAAGGCCACCCACCTATTTTGTACATCACTTATTCTTCAATGGACCAGAACATAGAATCCTGGCATCTTGACATTTCCAACCACAAACCCAAAGTCTGAAAGCATTTACCCAGCTGTGTGACAACAGTATTCAAGAACTTGTTTTTCCTAGTAGGAGAGACTCAGTTACTTCTACCCACATTCACCTTTCTGTGTGGTGCGTTGGAATGGCCATGAAACCTTAGAGTCCTCCCCTAGGTGCTATAGGAGGACTCCACCAAGCTCAGGACCACAACTCAAGTTTGTGGCTTTATTTTTTAACTCTGAAGCCATGCTTGATTAATCCATGGGCCCCAAAGGCTGCTTTCCGGACTACACGTGGCATATCAGATGTAGCTGTGTAAGGAAGAAAGCT
>NC_141537.1:160649141-160664141 GCF_021556685.1 Rattus norvegicus | reverse complement strand
TTTTCTCTTTGTAGCACTTTTCTGAGATGTGATGTCCTCAGGCCACTGGGTAGACAACTGCCTGCCCACTACCCATACACACTATGAAGCATTTATCTGACCTTCTTAGGGTCTCCAGGCTCAGCCTTTCTCCCTTTCTAAGCTAGGCTGCCTGTCCTACAAAGAGCCTCCAGCTCTGCTCCAGTTCCCAGTGTCCAAGCTCTCCAAATCTGTCAGCTCCGTAACAGGGATGTGCCCCAAAGGCCATATGTGCCCTGCAGATGAGAGCCTTTAGTTGCCAAACCTCAGGGCATACCGGAGTCATTTCCCACATTACTAGCAGGCCAATCACCTGAGGTCTCTGGGGAGAAGACAGGGCTTTCCGGGAGGGATAATTTTTGTTTTCTGCTCATGGTTTTAAAAACAAACGGGTAGTTAGACAAAACAGGCGACAGAGGTGGGTGGCCACTTGAGATGCCAAGAGAAAGAGATCAAAGCCTACTCCAAATGGAGGAAGCAGACTCCGTGTGGCCCCGAGGACAGTCTAGGTGGCCCATGCTATGCAAAAGCAGCCAGGAAACAGAGTTGCTGGGTGATAAGCCTTGGTCACAGACACCCCAACCCTTGTCCCAGGCCCAAGCACTTCAGTTAAAGGAGTTCAGCTTGAAGGAACACCTGCTTCTCCCAGTTCCTTGGGAGGGTTCACCCATCACAGCAAAAGGAGGTGAACCTGCCCAGACTCTACCCCACCCCCACACTGCTTTCTTTCCTCAGGCTGGGATTCATCTCACAGACTCAATCCTTTGGTGGATTCCCCTTTCCCAAACCAGGGCAGTGAACCAGGAATGTTCTCTGTTTTCTCAAGCTGGCTAATTAGATCATTAAAACTGCCACAGGGACTCATGTGGTAGGGAGGTCCATTATGTTGGTCTGGAACCTGCAGCCTTCTAACTTTTCCAAATGATTGCCTCTTCTACCAAGTTGGCCCATAGATCCCCTCAGTTCAGCCTCTATGAATCTTGAATGCCGAGGAAGAAAAAAAAGTCTAGTAGCATTTGTGCCTACATCTGGCCCAGAACCTCCCAACTTCCCAATGCTGCTTCCTGTCATTCTATTCAGGAAGAAGCCTGATATACACCAAGTTTCTAGATTCTATAAGCTTAGAATCTAGACTCTTTACTCATTTTAAGATAGTCAGAACTACTGCATTCTAGTCAGTTCTTTAAAGGAATGTTCATTGATATTTTATTAACACTTCAGAAATTTCCAGGGTGCCTAATGAAGAAGAGATTCCAGGAGCCAAGCTTCCTATAGGTTAGAAAGGCTGTGGAGAGCCCTTAGTCTCTACCAAGCCCATCAAATTATCCTTTGGATGAGTGGCTACATCTTTCCTTCTCCTGCACAGCAGTGTGTCCATTCGGGTACCACCCAAGGTTCAATGCTGTCCAGGTCCTTCCCTCGAAAATGAACAAGGAAGACAGTTATCTTTTATTCCCAAAGAGCTGGCAGGGAAATTGAGACCATAATGTTCATCTAATGATGAAAGTCTTAGCATATCAATTGTGTCACCTCCTTCCCCTTCCATCCCCTAGCATTCCCTGCTTTACGTCCTCAACCACAGGCACAGAGAAAGGACATGCTAGCTAGGAAGAACGGGACCTCTACTTAAACACCCAACTGCCAGGGACCAAGAGGGTTGACAGTGTATTGTTTAGGATTTGCATCTTAAGTACTTCCTCAAAAGTGCTCTCTCTCTCTCTCTCTCTCTCTCTCTCTCTCTCTCTCTCTCTCTCACACACACACACACACACACACACACACACACACACACACTCACCTGATGAGGTCAATGGGTTGAAATTTGTAAAACACTCCATAGCGTGCCCATTCCTGATACAGCAACTAAGCAAGAGAAACAGGACAGCAGATTAGCAGAGAGACCGGCAACGGTTATGGTTTTGACCAATGTAAAGTCAACATGCTACCCTTAGAGCCCAGCTCCTAGAAGTTCATTATGTCCACATAGTTATATCCAAAGGCAGAAGGCTACAGGAACTTCCGTCTCCTTCCCTAAATAATAGAGATCACCCATGCACATCTAGAAACACCCAGGTACCTGATGAGCATCATCTCTATCCCTTGTTTTGTCTGGTGCAGCACACAAGCCCTGCCACTCACTGTTCACCCAAGTAACAAGTATTCTCTGAATGTCTCCTACATTCTAGGCACTGTTCCAGACCCTGGGTGCTGCAATAAAATACATTAAAATCACTGTTGCCATGGTGCTTGGACCTGATGTGGGCAGACAACTATAAATATATAAGATTTATAAATGCCATTAAAATAAATCAAGATAGGGATATATGGGATAGGGTGGGATGTTGTTTTAGATAAGATGGACAGAGAGTACTTCTCTGAGGAGGAAGCATCTGAGCTCAGGCCAGAGAGAAATGGGGAAAAAACACTCACACTCCCTGTGCAGAGGCCCTGAGGTGAGTTTCCATGGATATGAGGATAGCAGAGGACTGTGTGATCGATCGGAACAGAGTAAACACAGGAAGAATCATGGGAGGTGACTGTTGCAGAAGGTGCCACGGTGCTAGACGCTGTCATGATAACTCTGGATTTTGAGGAAGCTCCTGGGAGACTTACTGTTAAGGGGATTGCACAGGACTCATCCTGATTGTTATGTGAAGAAAAGACTGAGTGAACAAGGAAACGGGAGGCTATTGTCGGTACGGTCCAGGGGAGAGATAGGGCTATACGCATAGGGGCGATGAGAGACATTTAATGGTGCCTATTGATTAGTGACTGAATTAGATGAAGTTGGCCTGGGGACTTGAATAACTGATGTATTTACTGCAAGGAGAGGACGGTGGAAAGAATAGGGCTAGAGAGGCACAGTCAAGGGTTTACTTTAGGATGTGGTTATTTGAGATGGTTTCTGGCGATCCACATGGATGTTGAATCATCATCCAGGTATAAAAATCCGAGTGCACACGACAGTCCAGGATGGACAAGCAACATTGCTAGTGGGATAAAGGATAAAAAACAAGTACAGAACTGGACACGCTCAGTATTAAAGGACCAGGAGACAGTGAAGAAACAACCGGCAAAGAGGGGATGAAGAATAGTGAGGTGTGTATCTAAGAGAAGAAAGTCTCCAGAAGAAATGGGCAAACTTGAGTGAAATGCCGCTAATGAGTCAGCTGAGACTGGAGAAGAGGCCTTTGGAGTCTACAACTTGGAGGTCACTAATTACCTTTGTTAGAGAGGTTTGGGGCTAGAAGAACGAGCTAAATCTGAGTGAACACCTACAAAGGGTTTATGGAGGAAACAGTACACCAAACACTGCAGACCACAATGCCATTACTTGGTGTGGAGCAACTCTGGCAAAAGCAAGACACACCTCCTAACAGTTCAGTTTCAAATTCCTGGCTTTCTATCAATCAGTCATCTATCAATAAATCTGGTAATTTGGTAATGGACTAACATTAGATCTCACACAGACAGCCATGCTGGCCAGATACTGTTTGATCAGATAATAAGTCTAGAATTACCTGACAAAACCATCACTGATTTGTCGTGATTTTTATGCTCTTTACATATCATGCAGAATCCCCAAGGAATTCTTCCAAGGACCTGTACTCTAGCGAGTCCTAGCCTGTGAAATACCCGCTTGACAGCAAGCCCTTCCCTCTCACCTATGGTCCTTTAAAGATCTGCTACTAAAGCTGAAATCAGAACCAGCATTCCTACTTAAAGGCTACAGAATTTTATTGTCATAACATCTCCCAGACACTGTAAATTATAACCAGAAACCATCCCGGCTGATGGAACAAGGGATTCACCAGCAGTTACTGTTTGCAAAGAGGGAAACTCAGACATAAAAGAGCCTTGATTCGTGAAAGCTAAGAGGTCTAAACACCCAAGCTCTGATGCTGCTCATTCCCCAGGGGCAACTCCAGCTTCACTCCTGCTGTTGTGAATGCATCTCTTTCTCTCCATATCTCTGGTGCGTCGACTGCCCTGAGCTCCTAAGAGCAAAGCCTGAGCCCCCAGCACCTTGTTGTTATAGAGATCCCACTTACATCCCCAAAGGAGGCTAGCTTGCGTCAGAAGGCAGGATGAATTGAGCTCCCTTGAGGATAATTGGGCTACCACACTGCCCATCTCATAAACTCCGACTTTCAAGGCAAATGCCTACCTAACTCACGGGTCCAGCTCAAACCTGAGCCTGAGGATAGATTTTTGTTACTTGTCCCACAGGGAAAAACTAAAACTGCTCCACAAAGCCAGTATGGCCCCAGTCAGCTCAAGATCACATAAACAAGCCACACCAGAAGCCTCACTGCTGATGGGATTCTGGTCCTGTCATCAGACATTTCCAAAGTCCCCAACTCAAGGTGGTATCCTCCACTCACAGGTGGTTATACCCATAGCTAGAGCCAAGCAAGCTGCCTGAACTTGGTCAAGAGGACGGGACAAATACTGAGCTGAGCATCATTCGAGCGAGCGTCAACCAACTCTGCAGCATACACCCTGGCTACCCACATGCACCTCAGTTGCCTGGCTACCCACGTGTACCTCAGTCGCCTGCCTACCTACATATACCTCAGTTGCCTGCAGGGGAGTCAGGAAAGGAGGAGAAGGTTGCTCCTGAGCCCCTCCCCCAAGAATTTCATTCATAGACAGAGAAATGAATCATGACAAATTGCAGGTCCCATGGTCCCCCAGGGAGATGTGCCCTGTAGTCTCAGCCCCATGACAGCGAGCATGCTGGTAGCAAAGGGCCGGTCACCATGGTGACCTGTATGGGTTTCTTTAAGCATGCAGAACCTAGAACCTTCTGATGTAGCTCTTAGTAAACATATTCTCTCACTTAATGCTACACCATATTCTCTCTCCGCCAACTGGTCAAACCTGCACATAAACCAGAGAGAGGCTGCAGCTCCTTAACCAATGGATGGGACCTTCTGCCATGTTCTCAGATGAGATTCAGGCACACATGTCTGACTCCCTGTGACAGATCAAACTTCATAAACAGCACACTCAGCTCCCACACACACACATACCCAAGAGGTTTCATGTCTGCCGGTGAGCTTCTGATGTAACTGTTTTGTAAGACTGTAGAAGACTTGGGTGTTACAACCCCTTATAATGCTCTAGAGTAGCAATGCATTGGGACTCCTGGTCCACCCTGGAGCTGCAGGGTTCTCAGTGAGTGCTAGACCCACCCAAGAGGGACAGAAGGTTGCCAACTGCAGATATCTCAGAGGCAGTTGTGGGACAGGATGCAGCCAGAGTAGACGAGACTAGCATCCATTCCCAGATGTTCAGCTGCCTATTGGAACATCTGGCAACTAGACCAGATAGTACTTTTCCTATGGTAACGTGTAAGTTGTATAGCCTGACAGTTAATCTTCAAGTGGGCATCCCACGTGAAAAGTGCCACCCGGTATAAAGACACTTAAAATCACACGAGTGGCTCCCTTCACTCTCTTGAGTGACCTATTCCCTAACTATTCACTAGAGAAGAGGCCTACTTGAAAAGACAGAGAACCCAGAACCAAGGGTTTCCAAAACACTGAAGAAAATCACAGTCCAGTATTGCACCTCTACAAAGGTGAGGGGCCACAGGGAAGCCAGGCTGCCCTCAGAAGATGGTGGCAGTCACTTCTCCTGGGTCCTCTGGGAAAGGAGGTAACTCCAACAAATGTGGAAAGGAGCACATGGCTGGAAGCCAGAGGAATCTGTGCACTCCCAGCTCCTGCTGTCATGGCTTCTAGGAAGGCAGGAAACCCTGTACTCTAGAGGCAAGAAATCTCCTCTTAATTACCCTCCTTGAGGGGAGAGAGACTGCCAGCCCCTACCAGGCTGAGTCACCACATCTTCAAAACTGCACCAGGCAAGCTCGAAAGGAAGGAGCTCAGTACTCCCCAGGGGCTCTTGGGTCTCCTGCAGTTGGCCTGACAGGAGTTGGGCCCTGGGGAAATCGTGGGAACAGGCATGAAGTACAAGGAATAGGTGAAGGATGTATTCAGGGCAGGATGGCCATCTTGTGATACAGTTTCAAACCATCCTCAAAGGCCCCCAGAGAAGACATCCCACTCCAAACATTATATCCTCCAATGGCCAAGATCTTCCCTACAGCCACCTCAGGGGACAATTATTTGAATTCACAAAAACAAGGGAAGCCTTGAATGTATTCAGAGAGCCTTATTCGTTCTTCCCAAGGACACAGCTTCTTAAACAGTGGGCCGTGACTCCATGTGGAGTGGGGTCATAAAACAACATGGCTCACAACAGAACTCAAGTGTGTAATGGACATGAGGTGTTTCTGGAGGCGCCCACTGGCATTGCGTGGAGTCCTTTCACTGTAGCCTTGATTCTGAACAACTCATGCCCTATGCACGCCTTTGTACTGCACGTCACCAACAAACACCGCCCGAATGAAAGCCCTCAGCTTGACTGGAGTAACCGTGTGTTATAAACTGTAGTGCTTTGCTGCACACAAAGTTTCCTGCCCCTTTAGAAATAGAACAAATTCATTATGGAAAACAAAGACTTAGTATTTCCTTACCATCATTCCTAGGTGTCTAATGATTGGATTAGTCTATCTTCAGAATATGTTTTTGCTAGAATGTTTGGTTTTTAAAATTGCAGTTTGATTTGCTGAATTTCATTTAAAAAAAAATCATGATATTGGAAATTCGGTTTGGGATTAGGATAGAATTTCCAGTTTGGAGACAATCCTAGTTCAACTCCTGCCATTTTATACTACATAGTTATGCATAATCACATCCTCAACATGGCAATTATAAAATCAATGTATCAATCGGCCCTTAGAAATGCAAAGGATGGTCTACATCCTCGGGATTAACATTCATCCAACACTTAACTTTTGGAGCCAAAAATAGGAACATTCATCTTGTTAGCATACAAAGGAGCCTCTGTCTTTATTCTAAAGAGACAAATAGTTTTCTAAATTTTGAATACCAAGTGTTAAGGTACTTGAAAGTATAATTCTTCTCTCCCATCACTTCCAAAGATGACAAAAGTAATCTCATTAGAATTTTTTTCCAAGTTCATCAGCGAGGCCATCAAAATAGAAGCTTCTGAGTGTTCCCTGAATTGTGACAATATGAAAGCATATGCGTACCAAAGAACTGATTAAAAATAATAAATGTTGATTGATATACCCATCTTATGTACCTATATACCCCAATTAATGGAAAATTTTTAAAGCAAAATGGAGAGTAAATTCGAAGCCTTTCTCTAGGCTGTACGGTGGGCACATCAGTCATAACCATGGAGTAAGAGGCTCTCTTAATGGAACCTGTACAGATGTGACTAAAGACCTCTAGCAGGGGTCTGTGTACCCCTATTTTAGTCTTGACCCCACAACCATCTATAGACATTTAACCAGTCTCCCGTTCTAGCTAGCTATCTGTTTTCTATCTTGGGTGAACAGAGAGGGGAAAAGTATTTATTCTCCACCAGAGTTTCTCCTATCTTGTAGCTTGGCAAACTTCTCTTTTCTACCCATGGCCCAGGCAGAGAAAGGTGAAGGTACCAGACCTGACCACACGAAGGGAACCTGTTGTCCTTAGAGACACTCGTTCACCTGTGTGCAGCAGCAAACCATCAGCTCTGGGAGTTACCTAGCAAGATGCGACACTGACTCGTGGCTCCTACCGCCAGCAGGAGGAGGTGCCAGCATCCTGATAGCCCAGGCTAGTGTATTTATAATAATAATATTGTGGTAGCAATACAGTATTACTCCAGAAATGAATACACACATATTTTGGATGGACTCCAATTCGATTCTCTCTAGTAGTGTGAAAAGCAGAATGCAGTCTGGATTCCCCTGAGTTAACATTGGATCCCTAGGCTCTGTGATACTCCCAGATGGGCTGAGGTCTCACCACCCAGCAGGCGGTTCCTCGGGCAGGCAATGGATAGTGATGGCCACTTAAAGGGAAGAGACCTGAAGTCAGAATGTAGGAGGACAGAAAACAGTTCAGTCGAGAGGGGTGAGGATGGGGGAGAAATGCTTCTTCCTTTTCCTTTAAATGTGATGCGGGACTTTTCAGGAAATTAAACACCGAAGCTATTAGCATCAGATAGGAAACAGATGAGGTTGAGACATTGCAATTCTACAGCAGATTCCCCAAACAGGCAGAGCGGGGACATGTGTAAGCAATCACAGCCGTATTTCTGGAAAAGACCTTTTATGTTTTTAATACTTAACACTTCATAACAGGGACTAATAGGCAGGATAAAAAGAAGGCAGCTCAAAAGGCAACTTGGGGCATGAGTGGTTTTCCAGACAACAGAATGGGGGGGGGGGTATCTCTTGAGCTTCGATTCCTAGTCCCTCCTTTCTCCCTCCCACCCAACTTTCTATACTAGAGCTGCCAGAGGCTGGGCAATAGGGTGGCACGAGCAATAGACCAGCAGACCAAAGGGGCTGAGCCATTCTTTACTTCATGTACTTGATGGCCCGGTAGTCCCAGGGTGCCAGCCAACAAAGCAAAGCTCTTCATATGGTTCGGTCAGGAGCTGTGGCCACTACTGGAGGGGTCCTCGAAAAGAAGCATCATCCTTCCCCCAGCTGTAACTTAGTTCCCAGCTTCCTGCAGTAGGCATCCTCTCGAGCTTCCTTCTCCCTCAGCACTCCCCTTTGTCATTTGGGAGTGGCTTTACTCTACTTGCCCCCCTGCCTATAGGACAGGAAACTGTTACGAAGATGGCCCAGAGGAATCTATAATGGACATTCATGGATAACCATGCTATTTTTTTGGACAGGGACACTTTATAGACAAAGGGATTCTAAGCCCCTACCCACAGAGCAGCGTAACCTCGGGTAATGTGTTCAGTCTGTGTTCACACCCACATGTGAGGGAAGGAGGATGGTTAGTGTCGCATGGTTGGGGCTCTCCTGTCTTTGAAGCGTGGGGTTTGTGATGGGAAAACTATTAAGATTAGAGGTGTAAAAGGAACATTTATGACATCTTTAGCCAGTTCCACACCCAGCCACACTTTCACACACCCACGGTCCTCAGCGAGGACAATAGAGGCTCACCTTTCTGTCATTCATGTCATCCCCTGGACTGTCATATTCACCCTGTAGGGAAAAGGGGACACCAGATAAAGCCAATGGAGTCATTGAGACCAGATGTCAAATGAGAAAGGATTTTCTTTTTTCTTTTTCTTTTTTTCTTTTCTAATGTCATCTCTTTCATTTCTATTTGAGGAAAATCCGAAACATGGCATGGGCCTGAGCCAGTGTTTGATTTCTTAGTAATCACCTTGTAGGGTTTAACTAAGATAGCTTTTCACACAAAATAACCCCCTCCTGTGCTTTACAGAAGAGCCCAGGTTACTCTCAGCCCGTGCAATGGCAGGGTCTGTGCCTTATAAAAGGGCTGGCACATGAAATAAAATTCACCTCATGCATGACACCCTGCACCCACAGCTGTCAGGAGTTAGTTTAACATGCTCCACAGCAAAGATGGCAGAGGTGGGAAGGCACCCATCTAGGAAATTCCTGTCTGCCAGACTCATTCGTCTACATTGCCTGACAGACTTGGATGGTGTTGAAGACTAGAGGCATTTAGTTGAAGGGCTGCTTAAGGTCTTCACAAGTTATCTGGAAATATGAGCGCATTGCATCTTGGGAAGACCATTACTCCCAGCCAAGGAGTACTTCCAGGTTGAACCTTCCCACAGGTATTTTTAACCAACTGTACACTACATTTGTATTTTCACAGTTTTGCCAAAACCAAAGACAAGGTGTCAAGGAAAGCTTGCTTCTTGTGATCTGTGAAAATGACTGGAAAGACAGTTTGAGACCTTTGGCAAAAAAAAGAACCAGGTGTCATCCTCAGCAATGAGAAGTTTCAGGGTTGGCAAAGGTGCTTTAATCTCAGGGTTCACTCCTGCTTTCTTTTGCCAAATGTTCACCCACCCCAAGGCCCGTGGCTCCAAGTCTCAGAAGATTGGAGAGAACACACTGATGAAAACGTACTTACAGGCAATCATGGCACACTCTGTAACCCTGGCTCCCATGGTAAGAGGCCATGAGTGTGAGGCAAGTCTGGGTCACACAATGAGACCCTGCATCAAGAAGAGAAAGAAGGAAGGGAGGAAAGGAAGGGGGCGAGAGGGTTCGGAGGGAGAAAGGGGAAAGGGAGGAGTGGGGAGGAAGAATGAAGTACTTACATCATGGAGCGGGTAGGCAGCCTCATAGATATTGTTCGCTATTAGAGAGTTAATGCCTGAAACAGGAAGAAGAACAGTAGCTCTGAAGTGGAGTCCTCTCAGCCAACGTGTTGATAAATAGTAAACTCTCGTGTGCCTCCCGGCTGTGGGCTATGAATCACTGCATTCTCTACTGTCTCTCCACTCTACATTTCTTCCTCAGGCTTTAACTCTTAGTAGAAGATATGTGGCATCCGTCTCTCAAACACCAGTGATGTTTTCACATTCAGTACACTGTGAGAACCTTCACATTGTGCCTATCCTTGCCTTCTGATTCCAGCCGGTAGCCCCTCCCCACGGCAAGGCCACATGCATTGCCTGGGATCCCCATGTTCCGTGTCAGCATAGATGTGTTCTGATGGGTGACTTTGGCCATGATAAATCAATGCAGGTATCAATGTCCTGTGATACCTTCCTGTCCCTTCACAGGACTATTTCATTCTGGTGATTGGCCTGCCTTCCTAGACTGCCCTAGGGTTTGAGATTCCAGTACAGCATCGCTGAAAATAAGGTCTGGGGAAACATGGGAGACCTCTGACGCTTCCACAGCTCTGATATTGCAGAATGTTCATGGGCGGGGAGGTTGAGAGCATCTTGCAGTGCCGCTGGCAATAGTTGCCCTTTACTCTTCCTCTCTCTCGGGTCCCCAAAGGAGTTTTGTGGCATGTCATGACATCATCCCCTTGGCTGATGGAATATATGCTTATGACTTCTTTTGCTCTATGTTTCTCTCAGTTTTCACTCTAGTACAATAAAACCTGCTCAATAAAAATCACCTAAATAAGGGTTGGGGATTTAGCTCAGTGGTAGAGCGCTTGCCTAGCAAGCGCAAGGCCCTGGGTTCGGTCCCCAGCTCCGGAAAAAAGAAAAGAAAAAAAATCACCTAAATAAAATCTCTGTAGTGCCTCCAATAACTTTTTTTTTTTTTTGGTTCTTTTTTTCGGAGCTGGGGACCGAACCCAGGGCCTTGCGCTTCCTAGGCAAGCGCTCTACCACTGAGCTAAATTCCCAGCCCCTCCAATAACTTTTTTATGATTTCTTTTATTTTTGAGATTGTAATATAATTAGATCATTTCCCCTTCTTCTCTACAAACCTTTCAATATGCCCCCTCCTTGCTTTTTCATATTTATGGCCTCTTTATTAATTGTTGTTACATATGTCTCTGAACATGTATATACATATATAATCCTAAATAGAACTGCTCAGTCTGTATAATGTTACTCAGATATATGTTTTCAGGGCTGGCCATTTGGTATTGGATAGCCAATTGGTGTGCTCCTCCCTGAAGAAGGCTCTGTCTCATGGCCCCTGCATTCCTTAGTAGCCTGGAGTTCTTTGTGCAGGGTTGAGGCCTCACGTGATTTCCCCCATTGACTTTACCACGTCTATGGCTGTTGTTTTCATTCTGTTCATATTTGGATAGTCATGTTGGTGAGACTTTATAAGTGTCTGTTCTGACATTACTAGGAGACCCGGTGTCATGATAAACTCCAACAATTTTTATAGGGAAAAGATGCCCTGAGACTTAAAAAATATTAAACACGAAAGCCTCACAGGGATACTCGCCATTTAGTCCTAGCAGTCCCTCATGTCACTTGCCCATAGCAAAGTCTAGTGAGGAAATGCTGAGTGGCCAGATACTGTTGTCTCTCTAACTCCAACCCTGACAACAGAGAGCTTCTGCTCACAGAAGGACACAGTTATTTCTTGTTTCTTTCTTGGTTTTATTAAGAGGCTATAAAGCAGTCTGCATATTCTTTGTCAGGTTGGGCTATCCTAGGTCACCAACAGTGTGTACGTTCTACGTCAGAATGGGCTATCCTGAGTCACCAGCTCTCTGGTAGGAGAAATCGTATCTCACCAACTTAGCATACTAAGATTCTGCATACCAAGATCCACATTCAATCAAAGAGAGGAAGCTCCTAGTACCCAGTAGTTTCCCATGGCCGTGCACACACTTTCATCCCTGTCTCTCTGCAAAGACAGATGCTCTTTGCAGAGAGACAGTGAACAGTAGTAAGACAAAGTCATGGAGTTCAGAGGAAAACAGCACAATACACTGACGCTCAGTGGGCTGTGTTGTCAGTGGCTCTGCATCCACAGTGAGGCTGGGACACAGGTCTATACATCAACTCATTAAAACTCCTACATCCAGCCACACCCACACATTAAGACACCGAAGAGGATCTCAAGCAGTCCTCTCTTCCCCAATTCTCGAACCTTGCTAAGATTCACCACATTTTCTAGCATGACACAGACTCTGTGCCCACCGGTTCTGTAGATGATCAGTAGACATGGCCACCTTCAGGAATTTGAAAGCTGCGTATACCCGGATGTGCCTTCAAGAGCTAGCAGTTCTCTTCCAGTGTTAAGTTTCTTCTTTGGGATTAACGTAAAACATGAGAAATTACTCTGGGGGAGGGGTGGGGATGATCTGAGAGAAGTGCGTGTGGGGGAGGGGTGGCAGGGGTGGACAAGCTACAGATTTATTTTAACTCAGAAGACTACAGTTTCAGTCAGAGCGTCATTAATCAGTTCAAGAGCCCTAACCACAGCAATACGAAGCCACCCCACAGTAATCAAAGGGAGGAGAACCAAGCTGGGGCAGCAGGGCTGAGGGGGTATTTTTCAAGCTACGAAAGTACCGTCAACATGAATGGAAGTCAAAGTACCGCAGGCCGATAGGGACCTCGACACGACCACTTCCCAAGAATTACCTCACTCACACCATGGCAGCTGTAATAACCCCCCCCCAAGACAGTCCCAAAGCTTCATGGAAGAAAACAAACAGGTGTGTCACCTCTCTTGGCTGAGGCATCAGACTGACAATCTGAGCTCAAGATCGAATGTCCTCAGATCTCTGTTCACCGGGCTCCAAGCTGGACACCCACTTCCATCGAAAACCTACACACGGCTCCACCTCCAGCAGGCGGCTCGTCCCCTCCAGGACACACAACACCTATTGTTCCGAGTCCTCCAGAGCCTGCAATGGACTCGAGTCGGAGGGGATTCTCTGTTTCTGCTGTGTCTCTCAACACACTTGGTTCACTCACTGTCCTGACCAAAGGGGTGACATTTGAGGAGCCGTCCACTCTTGGCTGTTACTTGCTCAGTGTCTCTTCTAGTTGATCAAGTACCCCCACCCCCACTAACACACACACACATCCTGCTCAGTGTCTTGCTTGGCAAACTACCCTGATGAGGAAACTCGAGACTCCCGTTGATTAGCCTGCCTCCTAAGACAGGAAGTCCAGGCAAAGGGTCTTTTGCCTTGGAGCAAAGACTCCGGGTTGTGAAATCTGAGTTATCCCAACTCAGATACCCAAGGCTCCCAAATGATGTCATCGAATGTTTCTCCATCACCTATAGCTGTGCACTTCCCACAGGACACCTCGGTGGTGGCACATGGTGGTCCCAATCAGTGTTGTTTCTGGGGAAGCGGGATAAGCCGAAAAGCAACTGCACAGCCACAACTAGCTACCCTACCGAAGCGGGGCTGTACGGGGCCTCTCGTTTTACCCCAGACTTCAGAAACCAAGACTCTACCCCAAACAAGCATGGAAATCAGTTTGAAAAGAAAAGAAAATAATCAAACGTTTTTCAAAAAGAAAAAGAATCCCTGCTTTGAAATTTTTGGATTTTTTTTTTCCTTCCTTTTCAACGAAAAAAAAAACTGGTCTAATTGGTTCCATTGTGTGCCATTCATGTGGCCACAGTGGCAAAGCTTTCTTCCTTGGGAACACATAGATACTCTTCCCGCACTGTATTAGGCATAGTAGGGGCAGGGGGTAGGGGGAGGGAGGAGAGGGAGAAAGGGAGAGGAAAAGAGACAGACAGACAGACAGACAGACAGAGACAGAGACAGAGACAGAGACAGAGACAGAGACAGAGACAGAGACAGAGAGAATATGAGAGAGCATAATGCTAAACTTTTGTCTTCTTTCTCCCAGAATGAAGGCCATGGAGAGGCAGAAGGCTCCAAGGATATTTCCCTTCGTTTCTCCCCAGTCCCCAAAGAAAAGAAAGGCGTCAACTCCAACAGAGCATAGACTCTGGGGTCCCGCAGAAGCTGATCCCTAAAGTCATCAGTCCCATCTCTCTTCCACACACCAACTGCACACTTGTTGCTTAGAACTCTAACCACCAAAGGAAAAGGCTCAAGCTCCTCGTTACTCAGCACAGACCACACTTTAAACAGCCTAGGAGACTGGCCCAGCATCACTGCCCCTCTGCGTGCAGAAGCATCCAAGCTAAACAACCGGAGCGGACTCGGGCTCCTGCCACGGGAAACGGAGCATGCGCATCCGAACCCCGAGCCTTGCCTTTGGCTCTGCGGACACCAGGCGAGAACGAAGTGCAGGACTTTATGGTCCGCCACCCAGAGACAGTCTCATTAAAGCTACAAGTGCTGCTGGGTGGCAGGGAGCACAGCTCTGCTCCCTGCAGGCTAAGCTCAAAGGAAACTTTCATCCTTTGGGACAGGTACTTAGAGAGATGGTGCCCTCCTCCTGAAAGCCCATTTGGTTTTGATTCGCTCCACAACAGGGCCTGCTCGGCCCAGCATTCTGCTTTCATCCCTGCACTCCAGTCGGACATAAATCTAAACCAGAGCCCCCAGACGGCACATTTAACAGAGACTATATTTACCCATCACCAAATTGTCTTGACGTGTGCTTAATTACTTAAACGTCTTTAATCCCGAGCCTTTTCTTCTAGCAAAATAGAAACCAGTTCAGCTGGATGAATGATAAACC